>NC_088880.1:3810647-4106740 GCF_032884065.1 Artemia franciscana | reverse complement strand
GGCCTAAATAACATTTTATTATAATTTCCTAATAAATTTACATATAGTATGAACAAAGTGATCTAGTGTAAATACAAGAAATATTTACGAGAAAATGACAATCACAAGACCAGATGCGCAAGATTGGCACTTTAAAGCCAAAACTAGCAAAAGTTGCGAGCCTCTCATTGCCGAAGATGATTATGGAGCTAACAGCCTGTTACTTAAAACTTAAACTGTTACTTAAAACTCCCCTATATATCTCGCAATTGGTATCGGCCTATTTTTTGGTTTCAGTGTGTACCTTACTACTGAAGTTGTAAACACCTTAAAACTTTCAAATTGATATATCTCATGAGGGAATTTTTCTACCAAAAAATGGATGACATATACTCTGGTCAGCTCATCAAAAGCTATCGACTGCCGTCGAAAAAAAATCTATCTGTCTTAGTTCAAAATTTGACTTTTTTGCCGTAGGCCAAGTTTCTAACGTCATCACTTTGAAAGCAGCATAGGATAAACTCTAATTTCTTTAGCTATGAGACAACTTTTAAAGTTTTAAGAGGCACATCTGATACCATTTTTCTACTGCAATCCCAAGTGCGAAAAACCGAATAATAAACTCAGATGATATCACGAACAGAAATGGGTAGAAACAATAGATGGTAGCACTTTTGAAGCCGTGGGAAAATGCCACTTTTTGTTGCCCTAATTTTTCTATTTACCACTCAAAGGAGATATATTGGCTGTGGGCCGGGTAACTGCCACGTGTATTTAACATTTATAGATTTTTGTCCATCTTCAATTTGAAACTGCTGCCTGCCTGCTTGCCTGCTACAACGGAGCTTTCTACTCAAAAGCAGAAACATGGTTTGATGAAACGAAAGCTTGACTGCATAACTTCAAATAGTTCTCTCTGACATAGGCTATAAAACTCCAAGTCACTTCACACACTATGGGCTCTGGCTCAAGGACAAGCAAAAACCATCCTTTTTGGCCCCAGGCAAGAGCTCTACGAAGCTTTCCAAAATACAAAGTCATATTCATCAGTCCGGTTTAAGGTCCACACTTTCCGTAAAAAACGCAGAGGTTAGACCCTTACCACTTTCTAGGAATAAGCTGAAATAGGGGAGCTAGGATAAAAAAAAAAAACACGACAAAACCAAAGTGTTGCTCTCGCAACACAGTCAAAACACATAAGTCAACATGTCAATCAGAGCCAAAATTGGAATATACAAGTCGACATGTCAAAAAGGTCGAAAACAATTAAAACTAATAAATCAAAAAAATAAACTACATAAGAAAACCACAAAAGGTGGGGGGGGGATTAAACAACTGAAACAGTCTTAATAACAGGAAGAGGAAAACTATTGGGATTTTTTTGTTGTTTTTTTCTATGTAGGGGTTTTGAAATTTCAAGGAAAGAGACAATTTAAACAATTAGTAAGAATTATCATAGAAATGAACACTAAATACTTTAGTTTACAAGTGTAGTTACTAAAATTTTAACTTAACTTCAACAGCTATTTTCCAAAAGCCGGTTTTATTGACTAAACTTAAATTTGTCTCTATTAAAATAAATAAAATGTTAATGACTATGCAGATGTGGTGGTGTTTTATTTTCTAATTTTCTTCCTCTTTAACTAGTGGCTTGACTAGTGGCTTTAACTAGTGGATCAAACCCAGTAATTCTACCTCTAAAGACTCGTTGAATGCCACAGAATCGATTCGGTTGTGTAATCGAATTCAGGTTAGGTTCTCAGGCGTCGATTCTTGTAAACGTTAGAACATTTTGCCTACTGCGTTGCTACTAATCAGTAGCAACAATTGCTAGTTCGATCACATGAGAACCTTCTGCACTGGCTTTGATCTCCTTCTAGCTTTGCGATTGCTCTTCTGGAGATGAGGGTTGGATGGGTAACGCTGGTGCACTCTTCACAATGTTGTGTCACCACAACAAACTAATTATGCTTCTGGTCACCAATCTTTCAGAGTAAACTAAGAAACTTGAGGGCAGTAGCTCTTCAATGCTGCTCCTCTCAAGCCTCCCAGATTCAATTAGTGGATATCGTTTTTTAAACCGAACCAAATTTTATATGGGTACATAACATAAAGAAAAAAAAGATCAAAAGTGGGGTTTTTAAAGGCCAAATGAAAATACTGAAGAAAACACAGAAAGCGAATATTTCGATAAAACAACCGCGATTTGAAAAAAATCCAAACAAATTTGAACTGCCAACGACGGATATTGGCGAATAACTCACTTTATTGTTTGTTAGGTATTTGATTTTAATTCTTTTAATATTTGGTCTTTTATAGAATTTTATTTATTTTATGGGCGTTTTTTTCATTGGTTTTGTTGTATTTTCCGCGCTTGTTTTTTGGTTTTTGTTTTTCCTTGATCATATTATTTTATTCGCGCTAAAGAAGAGAGGGGGTTGTTCTCTCGAAATATTTGCTTTCTGTTTTCTTCAGTATTTTCATTTGGCCTTTAAAAACCCCACTTTCAACCGTTTTCTTTCTTTATGTTATGGCATGCCAATGTGGTTTAAGAAATTATCTTTATATGGGTACATCTTTGGATTCATGGGCCTGTGGCAAGTTTTGATACGCCACATTGCCCCCCAATTTTCATTTATTATCTTAAGCATATCAAAAATACTTCCATAAAAATTGCAACAGAAACTGAGTCATTAACTAAATATATGTGCTATTAAGCTATGAAGGGTGTATCAAATACCATGTAACTGCGGCAATCATTATGCAGGTAGAACTTACCAAAATTTGAAAACATGGGTGAACAGCATGTGGATGATACAAACAAGGCTTTAAGTTCTAACGATATCCCTAGTTTTTTGATTCTACTCTAAGCAGCCATATTTTTGAAAATCCCAGCCACGCAATACTCTTTGAAAGCACTTCCCTCATTAGTAGCGATTTGGGTATTAAACAAGTTGTTACAAAGGTAATAGAAATTAAACTAGAAGTTAAATTAAAGGAAACAGAAATTAAATTAAAGGTAATAGAAATGGCACGATTTTGTTAGCAACGAGAACCTCCTAGCGTTAACTGCTCAAACGCCCTTCTCAGTCCAACTCGCCCAACAAACACTACGCTGGTACGGACATCTCCTTCGCATGCACCCCGACACTCTCGCACGAACGATTTTTGACTTTGATCCCGTGCTGCACGGGGGGAAACGCCCAAGAGGTCGTCCCCCAACCAGATGGAAGGACACGACAGGTGCCTTCTTAGCCATGGCAAATATTCAGGAGGACGTATACATCCTTGCAAGAGACCGGTCTAAATGGAGATGCCAAGCAGCATCGGAAGCATTTCGGCAGGAGCATTAAGTCAAGTAATAGAAATAGGTAATAGAAGCTAAATAACACTTTTTCGTGAAATAGAAAATTGGGAAAATATTCACTCAGCGCATTATACGCAAATTTGATTAAAACGATTTAAAAAGTTACATTGCAAAGCCATTAGTTGATACCAGTGAACCAAGATAAAAAAAGAACTTTTAGGTCTTTTTAGGTCTATAAAAGCAAGGATCGCATTGAAAACACACTTTTGATTTCTTTTTAGCTAAATCACTTTGTTTCATATTTTTTTTTAGCCCTGGTTAAACTATCAAATGATGATTTTAGGACAACAGCATCTTAATTTTTAATTTAGTTTTAATAGTAAATTTTTTTATTGTAAGTCTCATTCTATACTGATCTGTACTTTGGTGATGAAGGCTCTCACAAAGTCGAGATATTCATTTAGAAAATGTTTCACTGTCTTAAAATAGTTCCCCATTATAGTTCCTTTTGTAGTTAGTATTATATAAATAAGCTACATATGTGTTCCGCTATGGGGTACCCTTGTTGGCATTTTAGTTGATATTTGTTAAAATTAATATATGAAATATTGAAATGGCTGAATGTCGAAGTTGCGAACTTCAGTTAGTTTGTTGAGTCAGGGTTCTTTATTATGCTCCGTAGACTGCCGTGCAATAAGTGGGGTAGCAAAGTAGAAATACTACTTGGTAGTTTTCAAATTTGTTGCTAGATTTTGTCTGAAAATATTACTAAAAATACTTTTTGCGCAAAGAAAAAATGTCAAAACACAAGTTGTGCTACTAAATTGTCAAAAGCTTGTGCAATTCTGTCAAATTCTGCAACTAGCAGCTACAGAACTTTTTCCAAGTCTGTCCCTAGATTATCCCTGAACGATCACCATTCTGAAAAAGTAAAGCACATTTCTGAAGCGGAAGAGTTATAGAGCACTCCGGCAAAGGGATCTGCAATTACGTATGCCAAAATATGCGCATTACTATGATTTCAATAACACATATCATAATCACTGGCTCAATTAAGTTTATTTGTGCAGCCTTGGTTTGTGTTTCCATAATTGAAATTTGAGGCCAATATTTGTAAGTGACTTCAAATTTGACCTAGTCAAATTTGATACGGTTCGGTCTCTGAATTCAATAGCTCTCTACTAGCTAAAGAGCCTGTCGGTGGACAGGCACAAACCAGAACAAAAATCTTTGTGAGGACTGGAGATTTTTTTTGTCCATTTCTAGAAAAACTTTCAAACCATTCCCCAAACGTGAGACAAAATAGTGTACTTCCTTAGCCAAACATAAAATTTGAAACCTTTTAGAGACCTACTGACCGTAAGTAATATCTATAATGAGAAATACTCTTCAGGCTACACAAAAAAACAAAAAACATTTACATCTTTTTGTGACAATCATATAGCAGCTGACTAAAAGTATAAATACTCCAGAAAAACACTGGTTTCATCTTCATATTGCATAACGTTACATTATTTGCTAGGCACTATGGGCAATTACTATTTATATAAAGTTTACGATTACCTTAATGCCCGCACATGATACGTACCGTACAGTATATGCCGTAAGGTATATGATATAGTACCGTAGGGTACTATGGACAATCACTATTTATATAAAAGTATGATTACCATAAGGCCCGCACATGATACGTACCGGACGGTATATACCGTACGGTATATGATATAGTACCTTACGGTATATGATATAGTACCTTACGGTACTATGGCCAATTAATATTTATATAAAGTATGAGGCACGCACATGATACGCACCGTACGGTATATGATATAGTACCGTATAATACTATGGACACTTACTATTTATATAAATTATGATTATCTTAAGGCCCGCACATGGTACGCGTAAATAACAATGCTAAATCAAAGTACCAAATAATTCTAATAATAGGGGCGGATCCAGGGGAGATGCACAGGATCCCATGACCCCCAGACAGTTGAAAGTCGCATCAATTGCAGAGATGAAGGGAGTGATAAATACCAGTGAGGGAGTCCAAGTTCCGTTGCCGTCTCCTTCCACCAAACACAAATCATCTATCTGCGCTTGCAAACTTAGTAAACCAATACTAATAAAGAAGGCAGGTGCAGTGAAGATGTTAAAAGTAGAATAGCCAAGGCCCAAGTATTTTTTTCACAGTTGAAAAAAGGTTGGAAGAATAGTAAAATAAACTTGGTAAGAACCAAGATTAGAATGTTAGAGGCTACAGTAATGACAGTGGTTAAGTATGGTTTTGAAGTGTTGGCGTTCTGAGAGACGGAGGAGGGTTGTTAGATGTTTTCTACAGAAATTGTATACGGATTGTTTTGAGCACCAGACTGACCGACCATATCTCAAACAGTAAGCTATATGCAAAATGCGGTTCGATCCCACTTTCTAGGGCTACAATAAGAGAAACATTGAGATGGCTAGGACATCTTCTGCATATAAAGCATGATAGACTACCAAAGATTGCCAGCCAACCATCTACAGCCAAACGAAAAGCAGAAGCAGCAGAAAGCAGCTCCCACCCCTTTCTTCCCAGAAAGGGGTGGGAGCATGCTGCAGGGAAAAATTTACAAGAAATCAGAACTTTTTGGGGCGATGTAAAGAACAAGACTTTGAGTATATTGGGATGGAGAAGCGTGCGATGCTGTGTTGGCATCAGGCAGCTTGGTACTGCAGTGAGTTGTCAGTAGTAGTAGTAGTAGTTACATGCACATTTATATAGCCTACTATATATTGCCTCAACATTTAAAAAGGGGTACAAACTCTCCTTAATCAGCATTATTGTGAAGTTACACTGGAGGACAATCAACATGAATATACAAATATTAAATTCTATGTCAGACAGGCAAAGCATAAACAGGGTAAAACCATATTAATTTAAAAACCATAATGGTAACAATTTTTGGATTTAATTTATCAGACTTAACGATTAGTAATATTGACTTAAACAAGTAGCACAGGCCTATTTTGACCAAAGTCTAGGGAGATATTATAACGAGAAACATTGAACTGAGATTTTATAATTATAACTATTAAAAATAAATAATGGTAAAAAAAGTCTTTCCGATGTCTGTGACACAGTTTTGAGCACTGTCAAACTTTTAATATATCTATCTTTTCTTTGTTTAAATTATCAAAAATTATATTTATGGAATACAGTTTAATCTTAAAATAATAAGAGCTAAGAGCTCATATGGGACTTGTGACGAGGTCGGAACAGTTAAGAGCCAAAAGCTCATATGGCATGAGCTAATTCTAAGAATCAATAGATTGTTTTAGAAAGAAAATCAGATGTTTAATGCCGATCGGGATTCAAAATAAGAGCACTGAGACACGAGGTCCTTCTAAATATCAAAATGCATTAAGATCCGACCACCCACTCGTAAGTTAAAAATACCTCATTTTCTCAAATTTTTTCCCCTCCCTTCAGCCCCCCAGATGGTCGAATCAGATGGTCGAATCGGGGAAATGACTATTTCTAATTTAATCTGGTCTGGTCCCTGATATACCTACCAAATTTCATCGTAATAGTTTATCTTGAAGTGCCTAAAGTAGCAAAACCAGGACCGACAGACAGACAGACAGACCAGCAGAATTTGCGATCGCTTTGTATCACTTGGTAAATACCAAGTGCCATAAAAATTTGAATCTCTCCAAACGTTAAAGGTTTATCTAGATCTTTCCAGAACATATTTTTTTTTCTAATTGTGATATACGTTACCTTTTCAGTTTCTGTGCAATAGAGTAGAAAACATGACAGGGGGGGGGGAGGATTGGAAAACTTTTCACGTCACAACGTCCTTGTTTTAAATAACTTGTTTGTCTAAATGATCTTTCTGTTATAATTATTCGTCATTCGTCACAAAGAAATCTGCGGTTATGAGACATGCAAACGCGAGCATAACGACGAATCTCAGAATCAACATATATTCATCAATAATTTCCTTGTATAGATGACAAAAAATTATATTGTTCTAAAACTTGAATCTTTAAATTCATGATAATAATTTTAACATTTCCTCAGCGTCAATTTCCAAACTGTGAAGATTATTATTAAAATAACAATGTTACAACAATTAAGATTACAACCAATTAATTCAAATTACAATTAAAATTTACAGTTACTATTCCTCACTTTCTATGACAAGATAATAAAAGCTCAAATGGGGATAAGTCCTTTTATAAGGCAGTGAAATAGAAAAAAAAAGTTCTGGATATTTTGATCATATATACAGATGATGGAAACTGTACAAGCGACCGAAATATAGAGAGCTTTTTGAATCTGTTTCACTGTCTAATAAAAAGTCTTAGCTCTATTAGAACTTGTATTTGCTCATAATAATACATAAAGTCAAAAAACAATTATTAAAATAAAAATAATAATAACGTACCTTTCCAGTTTCTGTGACGAAGAGTTGAAGGTCTGGTGAGGGTTCAGTCAATTGTCTTAATATTTCCACAACTTCCTTGTCCCAGCCACCACTACTCGGCTCAGAGGTCTTGTCTAGCTTCACGGGCATCGACAAAGCAGGGACACCCAGAATTTCATCATCCAAAATGTATAGATCATATCGATCCTTCTTTAGACTCTTTCCAATATCGACAAGAAGGGCAACAATAAAGTCAGGCTCGGATTCAACGATTCGGATCACCTGACAGCGGTACCTACAACGAACATAAAATTCAATCTGATGGGTATCTGCCAGTTTTGGTTTGGTTACATTTTGACCCTATTTGAACTAGAATTGTCACTTTATAGCAGATAAATTTGCCACCTTTTTATGAAACCAACTAGTGATGTGCAATGTCTACAATGAGAAAATTCGCTTGTCTTTAGACTGCAGGCAAAAAACATATTATTAAGGTCAAAATGTGTAGGCTATACGAAGAAAAGGAATAAGAGTTTTTTTCTTTGTTTTAAAGCGAAGCCTCAATTGAACTTGCACTTAAGTTTTTTGAATAATAAAGAAACCTGACAAAAAATTCAAG
The DNA here is from genome assembly GCF_032884065.1 of Artemia franciscana. NCBI lineage: Eukaryota > Metazoa > Arthropoda > Branchiopoda > Anostraca > Artemiidae > Artemia > Artemia franciscana. The sequence continues at coordinate 4,098,420 of NC_088880.1, read as the reverse complement.
GGGTTGGTGTTTTTCAGACCAATTTTCATGTTGGAAAACTTTCCCTACCCACCATCCTTATTGAAGATAAATACAAAAATTAAATTTTCCATTATACAGTAAAATTTTCCGCAATAATTTGGTGGTTGTCATCTCCTTAGCAACTACTTATAACGCTAACAATATTGTCCTTGAAATGTGGGATAAAAGTTAAATTATCCCTCCCCATACCCTACAAATTGATCTAAAGGATTTCTCACAAGAATTTGAAAATTTTGCTCCGAAGTGCACTTTTCAAGGCTTCAGACCCATTCGTATAGAAAGATCCGCTGACCTCTTCATTACAGGTTCTCGAGATACTAGGCAATATTAACAAACGAAAAGAAACTAAGCGATATTAATAAACAAAAAAACAAAAACAAAAACAACAAAATATTGATAGAGGAAAACTAAAAAACAAACGAAATTTTTTTCGTACAGTTGTTTCCCAATACATCATTTTAAGACCAATAAAATTATTTTACCTTTTTTTATCATATCAAATAACTGAAAAAATCACACATATAAGGAAAATAAGCTAAATATTGTCGGAAGTGCCACAGAAGAGGTGCGCACACACAGAACAGGACATGCTTTCGGTTCTAATTTGGTAAAAATAATCTTTTTGCGGCACAAAATGGCTGAAAAATTACTTTGCTGGGGCAAGATCTATTTGCTTGCTTAAAAGAAGCACAGAAACAAAACTTTTGTCCTAAAATGGAATAAAATTTTCGTTTTGCAGCATATAATAGCTGAGAATAACACTTTGCTGAGGCAAGATCTATTTAGTTGCTGAAGAGGCTGAATTTTCGTTTTGCAGCACTTAATGGCTGAAAATAACACTTTGCTGAGGCAAGATCTATATAGTTGCTGAAGAGGCTGAATTTTTATATATTCTTATCCCCCCAGAATTTTTTCTGAGTGTACCACCGCGTAAGATTTTAAATTCGTGTCCAAAAACACCCCCCCCCGTAACTACACAATCGCATAACGTTCACCGTTTACGCTTTAAACTAGTTTAAAACGTTAAAATGCCCTTTTAGGTAAAACCCCAGCCAAAATACAAACAGGCATGTGATGGTGACCTTTATTCGAAAGTTCATTTATTAAACCTCCTTTAGAGAAATTTAATTTATTTAATTTATTAAATTAATTTATTTAAGAAATTTAATTTATTTATTAAACCTTAAATTTAAACATTAAAATTTATTTAAAATCTATTTATTATTTATTACATCTATTTATTTATTTATAAATTTAATTTATTAAACCTCTTTTGAATCCGACTGAGTAATTTTCATTAAGATCGCCCTATAATCGGGGGCGCCTCCTCTCTTTTATAAAACTATGTGAATTTTTCCTTTGCAAACAAGTTTTGCAAAAAACTTTTAAAATAATTAATCTTTCATACCTGGAATTAATTAGCAGATTATTTTGATCAGCATTAGAACCAAATTTCTTTTGATGTACACATTTCTGAGTTTCTTGGAATACCATGATCAGTTGACAAGAGTCGCTCTTTACTTACTGTTCATTAGCAAGAACCGTTACGAAAAAAAGAAAAAAAAAAACATAATCTATTATCTTTATACATATTCTTGCAAATTTTTTTTTTTAATACGGCCATTCTCATGCTTCCCAATACATTTAGTTATTATCTGATTGTGTTTGCAGTTTTGTTTGAAACCTTACCTTACCTTACCTTTTTTTGAAACCTTACCTTAGTAATGAAATTCCTTATTTGATTGGATTTTTGTATTAAAACACAAAAGCTCAAAAACATCATATGTTTTCCCATCTTTTAGAGCAAGCCTGGCCAACAATACCCTACATATTTTAGCCTCTCAGTATCATTCAGAAGGAGATCAATTTTAGGTTTTCATTCTAGATATTAAATATTATGACATTAAAACAAATGAAAAGAACCAAAATGAAAACAGACAAATGAAAACAAAGCTTTTCTTGCGCATCAGTTAGCAAAAAGCCAAATTTTTTCACCTCCCTCTTTTCGCTCAAAAATTCGTGAAGAAATTTGGAAAAAAAGGAGAAGCAACCAAACTAAATTCAAATTTGCCAAGAGAAATATTGTTTGTGGAAATCCTCAAGGCTCGCCACAAACTAATCTTACCAAGCCAGTTGGTCATTATATGACTAATAAAATCTGGCACATATGGGCCTGGGATAGATATTTCCAAAAATAAATTTTATCCTAAAAGTTCTAAGATCACCGTGCCCTTCCATGACAAAACAAAGAAGAGATTCTTAAAAATAAATAACAGGTCTCTGACCAATGGAAAACTACATTTTTCTGGATGTTGGGTTACTGCAGTGCCGGTTCTGGCCTCCCTTGCATACAGGACAAAATGTTGATTAGCACCTCACCACCAGTCTTCCAAAAATTTACAGGCCAAATTTAAACAAAATTTTCAGTTATAAAAAAAAAAATCCATTTTCAATTTGATTTTTCCTACATTAGCCTCTTTAAAATTATTAATTATCAATGGAAAATTAGATAAAAAGATATGGGAGAAATAAACATTTCGGATTTCAATTTGCTTATACTTGCTGCCAACAGCACCCCTTACTTTATTTTAATAAAAATAAATTACAACCGTTAGATTATTTATTTGAAATTTTGAACCCCTAAAATTTCTGCCTCCCCAACTTTGAAATCACCTCGGGGTTCAGTTGGTCAGTGTAAAATTCTCACCTCCTACAACACTCAAGTTGGAAGAGGGGAAATAGGAGCCTTTTTCAGGTGTTTGGTTAGTAAAAAGAGAAAACAGACTGATTTTCTCAATATACAGAAAATTATCACATAATTACAAATATCTTAACTTGCACTCACGCCACACCGTTTTATTGAAACAAGGAATAGTTATTTCATTGATTGATAGGGTTTTAGAATTTGTTCTCGTAAGTACCTGGATGCTGATCTATTGTTTTTTAGAGCAGAGATCTCGGCCGAAATACTTTGTAACATTTTTTCGTTTTCACAAGGTGGAACTATCTTCTATTATTTTTCTTTTTTGCTTGTATCTTTTTCTCGTCTTGTTAAAATTGTTATAAAAGTAAGAAAAGTGAATATCTAACATGTGTACTTTTCTTCTTTTTTTGCGTCTTAGGCAAGAGCGTATCCAGGGGGCGGGGTTGACCCAGCCCCACCCCATTGGAATAGTATATCCCAATATACTATTGGAATGCATATATAATTAAAAAGATTAAATAGTAAATATAAGACAAATCAAGAGACAAGAATAGTAAAATAAGAGACAAGGCAAGCATGGAAATAATGCAGAGCTTCAGGATTTGGATTCTAAAATTTTAAATAGCTAAGTCTGTCATAACTAAAATTTTGATAGCTATTGAAACCGTTCTACGAAACTGTGTCATTATTTGCGGATAGCAATATAGCTATCAGCAATGCAAAGAAAGAAGAATTACTCCTGACATCGATGAACGATAATGTGAACAGGTTAGATTCTTGGTTAAGGTAAATAGGCTTAAATAGTCATTTTCCCCGGATCTCCTGTTTTTTATCCCTATATTCATGAAATTGTAACGCACTGTAGAATTTTAAAACGTGCTTTATTGATTAAGTACCTGGGTTATATTGATGAAATTCAATCTTTCAAGTGCCATGCACAGTCTGTGTGTGAAATTTTGTCTCGTAAACTAGGTATAATGAGATAACTTAAACATTTTTTCCCTACTTATGTCCTACACCTCCTTTATTTTCCCCTTGTCCATCCATATATACTTTATTGTATTAGCGTTTGGCTTGGTACATTTGCTTCCATTGTCCGGCCTGTACAAGTTCTTCAAGATAATGCCGTTCGATGATTGGCTGGCCTACAACCTCGGGATTCGAAACAGAACGTCTTCGAGCGAAAAAGATACTGTCAGCTTCTGGACTACAATATGGAACGCCTAGACTACGATTCAGTACAGAACTTCTACGAGCAAATAAGGATACTGCCAGCTTCTAGGCTACAATACGGAACGTCTGGACTACGATTCGGTACGGAGTGAATAAGGATACTGCCAGCTTCTGGACTACGATAGTTATAAATACATTGGTTTATTTTTAGGCTACAACATTTAGGCTAGAACAGAGAGCTAAAAATAACAGTGATATTTTCTTTTGTTTAAGAGAGAAATTAAAGATCTCCTTTCTAGTAAGTATGAATTTTAATCATTTTGTTGTTGTTTTTTCAGGGGGGGGGGGGTGTAAAAATAATTGAATCATTTATTATGGCCTCTTGGGCATATGGTTTTAAAAGTAAAATTGAAATTGTTTAGTTGCAAGGTTTGCGGCTTGTTACTTATTTATTATAATTTATTAAATTCTACATTACTTTTAAGTATATTTTTGCCAACCTTTGGACAAGTTTTTTTTACTTCTCGGGGTAGCTGTTACCACTGATGTTTTTTTTTTGTTTAATAAGTATGCCTCTCTGTATTCTGTTGATCCTGATTTTATCTGTTCCTCGTTTTATTCCACGTTGTTAAGTTTTTTAAACTTCCAATTTCGGTTTTTATTTCTCTTGCCTTCCACTTTGTTTGTTTTTGTAATTTTATTTTTATTCGGTTTTTTTCGTTCGTATTCATGTAAAAAAAAAAAAAAAAAAAAAAAAAAAAAAAAAAAAAAAAAAAAAAAAAAAAAAAAAAAAAAAAAAAACTCCGACATGTTTCGTGCTCTTATAGGACTGAAGAAGAGAAGCGGCTGTCCTCTTGAAATATAAAAAAAAATATCTTGTTTCGTCCAGTATTTTCGTTCGCCTTAATTGAAAATTGTTTCAAATCAGTCCAGGGGCAGATACAGCGCAAAATCTTGGGGGAGACCCAATGTAACAAAGGCACCAATGAGTAAAATCTTGGGAGGGGCAATGTGACAAAGGTGCCAATATTTGACCAAAATGACAAATTTATTCAAAAAAAGAAAAAGATCAGCCAGTTGTCTCCTTTAGATTTAGTTCTTTGTTTTGTCACAGTAAGCCAATCCGGATTTAGTTTTTTATTCGCAAGAGATGACAAAAACTGCTTTCTTTTTGCCAAACGAAGCTTAATCCCCTAATATTTCTATTTCCAATAAAAACAGCCGCCCTAGCCGAGTGGTTAGTACTCCGGACTTGAAACCCTGAGGTCAGGGGTTCGAGTCCTGGTGTCACTGCTTATTTGATTTGGAACCGAGGTCAGTGGTATGACTCTGTAAGCTCTGCCAGCCAGAGTCGACCCCACTCTAAAAGGGTACCTGGATAAATCTAGGGAAAAACACGGGAAGCGTCGGATGACTTTCCTTCAATCAATCATTGCAATCCCGGTCAAAGGCAGCGAATCAGGAGATTCGCAACACAGATCATTCGCCAGCATATAAAAAAAAGTTTACAAAGTTTACAAAAGTTTGCAAAGTAGGAGAAATTCGAAGATAAGAGAAAAAATAAGTAGAAAAGAAACGTGAATTAAAGGCTTACCAAAAGTTTTCATAACATAGGGCATAGTTAGCACCCACTTTGCATTCTCCTTCAAGTTTTTTCCGGTTGCCAACCTTTTGAAGATGACTACTAACTCGTTTGTAATCATCATTTTTGGATACTGGCCGAATGGTTATGAAATGTGGGTTTCTAACAAACAAGACTTCCACCTGTTAAGAAAAGGATTAACCATATAGAATTGATTTATTAACCATATACATTGATTCATACAGAAGTATATATACTAGTTCTGAAAATTTTTATAAAATTTTATGAAATATTAGTTATGAAAATTGGTTATGAAATTTGGGTTTCTAACAAACAAGACTTCCACCTGTTAAGACAAAGATTAACCATATAGAATGGATTTATTAACCATATACATTGATTCATACAGAAGTATATATACTAGTTCTGAAAATTTTTATAAAATTTTATGAAATATTAGTTATGAAAATTGGTTATGAAATTTGGGTTTCTAACAAACAAGACTTCCACCTGTTAAGAAAAGGATTAACCATATAGAATTGATTTATTAACCATATACATTGATTCACACAGAAGTATATATACTAGTTCTGAAATTTTTTTTAAAATTTTATGAAATATTAGTTATGAAAATTGGTTATTACATGTGGGTTTCTAACAAACAAAACTTCCACCTGTTAAGACAAGGATTAACCATATAGAATGGATTTATTAACCATATACATTGATTCATACAGAAGCATATATATTAGTTATGCAAATTTTTATGGAATATTAGCTATGAAAATTGGTTATGAAATCTGGGTTTCTAACAAACAAGACTTCCACCTGTTAGGAAAAGGATTAACCATATAGAATTGATTTAATAACCATATACATATATTCATACAGAAGTAATTTTATTAGTTATGCAAATTTTTATAAAATTTTATGAAATATTAGTTATGAAAATTGGTTATTACATGTGGGTTTCTAACAAACATGACTTCCACCTGTTAAGACAAGGATTAACCATATAGAATGGATTTATTAACCATATACTTTGATTCATACAGAAGCATATATATTAGTTATGCAAATTTTTATGGAATACTAGCTGTTGGGGTGGCGCTTAGCGCCACCCCAACACCTAGTTGGTGGGGGCGCTTCGCGCTCCCCCCAAGCCCCCCGCGCGCGTAAGTCGTTACGCGCCATATTAGTTACGCGCCATTGTAGTTGTGTCCCTGTGTACCACCTATGAATATAGATAGATTTATATATGTGTTTTAAACTACGTAAAACTTGCGAATATACAACATTCTTGGCTTTCCCATTGTCTGTGCATATACAAAGCCTTATGTACTAGTAATGACGTCATATGCCAACGCTCTTTTTACAAACAAACAAACATGCATACACACAACTCGTTTTTATAAAGATAGATAGATAGATAGATACAATACAAATTAACTGCGTAAAACTTGTGAATATACAACATTCTTCGCTGTCCAATTGTCGCTGCATATAAATAGATTGTCAGGTTTACTGACCCTCGAACATGCAACGTACAATTGTCCATGGGAAAAACAATCAGTATTAAGTTCTATACCATTGACCTTGAGCTTTGTTAATGGTGATTGCAAATGCTAATCGAATTGGGAATTGCAATCTTTTAAATTGAAAAGGCAGATCCGTTGGAATCATGGGAATGAGAGGAATAAGAACAGCCTCACCCTCAAAAGGTCCTGTCAAAATTGTGGCCTCTATTAGGTTTTCCATTGTTTTTTTTACGGCAAGTCGCGTGCCATTGCAAAGCTTTGCTGGGTTGATATTTCTTAAAAGTATTATTGGTACGCCTATTTTTAGTTGTAGCACGTGTGGTGGAAACCCTGAAAGATCCACGGAATTTAAAAATTCAGATGGATAATTAACCGCTTCATTTGGTTCCAAAACTGTGTCGACTGACTTGTAAAGGACTGCCTGGTCTCGAATCTTGGTCAAAACAATATTGTTGATTTCGTGGACGTCTATATTTTTGGGTGCAAGAATCGCTCTTTCACTTAGCCATTTATTATTTTTATAATTGTTTAGAATATTCGGAAATACTTTTTCAATCAATTCATTTTTGGACGTCACGAAATTACAGAAATCAGCAGGTAGTTGTATACATCCTGAAATTGAGTCTACTGGGAGCTTTCCGTTTCCAATTGCCAGCAATGGATCTGAAAATGTTTGACCAGAGTCATCGTTTTGCAATCGGACACGCATATTTGTAGTTAATTTTAATGTTTTTACGTGTGCCCATAAATTAGAATTTTTCAGGCAAGCATTCATTTAGTCTGCAGGGGTTGATCTAGGTATTATAGGTAATGTTTGCCTGAAATCTCTCGCAAGCAATATTAATGTGCTGCCAAAGGGTTTCGACTTCCCTCGCAAATCTTTCAAGCATTGATCCAGAGCCTCGAGCGATTTTTTGTGTGCCACTGTGCACTCATCCCAAATAATAAGTTTGCATTGCTGCAATACTTTACCCATCCCAGATGATTTGGAAATGCACGTGGGAGTTTCTGTAGAATGCAAATTCAGAGGCAATTTCAAAGCGGAATGAGCAGTTCTTCCACCAGGCAGCAATGTTGCGGCTATTCCGGACGACGCAATTGCCAACGCTATATCATTTTTTGATCGAATTGATGCCAGACTCAGTTTTATCACAAACGTTTTACCAGTACCTCCGGCGCATCCAAAAAGAAAATTTCTCCAACTTTGTTATCAACACAATGCATTATCGTATCATAAATGTCTTTTTGTTTCGACGTTAACTTGGAAATGTTATTTTGTACATACGACAATAGATCACTCGTACTGTAACTTTGTTCACGATCCAATTCTACACATGTCGAAACAGCAGCGATACGGTTAGGTGAAGGCATTCCCAAATCCTGAAGAGGTTTGTTTGCTATACGCACGCACAAATCTTCTATAATAACTAAAGTGTAGTTATAAATTTCTGATGTAAAATCAAAACTCATATCTGCCGTCTCTAACTGTTTTCGATGGAGTATATCTTCGAACATTTTTGACTTATATTTTTCCCATAACTCTGTAGGAGCTGATGGAGAGCAAGTTGTTAAAATGATGCCAAACAATGCACGAATTTGACTTGGAGTTGACGTTTCGCACGCGTCATTGATGCAGTTATCCCAGTGTTGGTCATTCTCCAATAAATTCAGAGCTTGGCATGCACTACGGTAAGTGTCATGTATAGTACCGTTTACAGTTCTCAAATACTCAAAGGATGTCGGACCGGGTACATTCACCAAAAGCAGGCGTAGAAAGAAGCATTCATGTTGATTGGGGTGAACGGTGTAGAGTTTTCCTATCGTGGTATCTTTGAAGATGGTAGGTTGTCAGTCGACTGACTTACCCTGTTTTCGACGTTCAAATACTTTATTTTTAGTATTCCACGTGTAATACGAAGGCACTTCAGTATACAGCAATTTTTTTGCAAAAGAATCATTTTTGTAAAGCGAAAAGAAAGCGGTTAACTTTGTATCCGGTGGATTCAGGGCTCTTTGTTGCACGTTGGTTTCCGAGAAATAAACATGTTGACCATTCTGTAAATGTACCGCTAAGTGAACAACAGCTGGACTATGTTCATATATCGGAAATGAAAGAATTCGCCAAACAGCTTCATTACTGCTTATGTATCTTCCGGCCTGATATTGTACGATTTCGTCGATATCTTTGATTTCGGGCTGCAAGCCAAAAACTGCCATGTCACTGCCTTTGTTGACGTATTTACATATGAATTTGATTGCCTTTACGGAGTTACAGTATTCAACGTTTATGTGTGCATTAAATGTTTTTGACAATAATGGGGAATATGGAACAACCCACTGGTTATCTACTTCGATGGTGGTACCGTTACGCTTCTTTATTATTGCTGTTTTACCGCCATCTTCAGTAGATCTTCTTCTATATTGTGGGTAACCATCATTGCCAGAATGTCATGTCTATGAACCGCCGATTGTCCTTGAAGTAAAAGCTGCTGTATCTCGTCCCAAGATTGATTACATGTAAATGTAATAAATAAATCTGGACGACCATAGAGACGAACATACGCAATAGCATCTTGAGCATATTCATGCATATGACGGGGACTGCCAGCATATGACGAAGGTAAAATTGTTAATCTTCCAACGTTTGTGGTATTACCGTCATTTACAACTGCATCTCGCAAATGAAAGTATTGTTCAGAGCGGAGCTTGGTCTGATTCAGGCGGATATATAGCAAACGTTCTGATTCAATTGTAGCATACATATCAACGACGTATTGGTGAAATAATTGACGGCATTTTAAAATATAATTTTCTTCATCCTGCCGAATCATTAGTCTATAGGAATAATAATGCATTGCACTGCATTTCTTATTCATTTCTTTGTTAGTGGCTGGATTCATCAATTTAATATTATAGTGATAGCCGTCGGCTCCATCCCAAAAAATGATAGGATATTGTAGGGCATCGTAGCATCGATGAGTTTCAGCAATTCTTAACAACTGAGCGTTTCGCTTATGAAGAATAATATCTCGAGGTAAAAACTGATCACCGACCATAACGATTGCCACTTCGTCGGTAGTTGGAGCATTGATCTACGCACATGTTGGCCAGGAGGCGTTTTGTCAGCGGAAATAACAATTTTATGCGTATAAGTAGGCATCAAATTGATGGCTGTTTTGAACAGACGTACTAAATTATTATTTTCGTGGAAAAGATGTTGCAATTGGGAAACGATTGTCCTTTTAACGTTGGGAGAAATTTCGCAACGTGCATTCAATTCAGAATTTCTATCACTGATGAAGTACAATTGTAAAGATTTATGATTCTCGCCTGAGAATGGTAGAAGGGACCCTGCTCTATGATAAATTTGCCCTTTTACTTTGAAAGTAGACATAAATTGATCTGGATTTTCGATTTGGGCTCCAAACGACGTCATTTGGAAACATGAGTTATATTTTCTGATTTGTGATAAAAAAAAACGCTTAGATTCTGACGTAGTTCCAGCAAGGAAAGTCTTCAATGGCTCTGGTGGTGCAGCCAATAGAGGAAGTTTAACTTTTCCTGAGGCGCAACACATTCCCATTGTTTCACCATTGAATTTCAAGGCCTTGCAATAGGGACAAATTTTAGACATAGTCCCGATTTGAACACATCTACTCAAGCTATAATCATCGACTGGGCTGTACCTGAATGCCAGGCGATAACTTTCAGGTTGCTCTGATTCCTCGGCACGCTTTCTTTTCTTACTTTCTCTATCAGCAGCAAGCCTGATTTCTTGCTGTTCTTGTGATTCCTCGGCACGCCTTCTTTTTTCACTTTCTCTTTTAGCAGCAAGTCATGTTTTCATGTTGCTCTGGTAGTTCCTCGGCATGCCTTCTTTTTTCACTTTCTCTTTTAGCAGCAAGTCTGGTTTCATGTTGCTCTGGTAGTTCCTCGGCACGCCTTCTTTTTTCACTTTCTCTTTTAGCAGCAAGTCTAGTTTCGCGTTGCACTGGTAGTTCCTCGGCACGCTTTCTGTTCTTTCTTTCTCTATCAGCCTCAAGCCTGTTTTCTTGCTGTTCTTTTGATTCCTCGGCACGCTTTCTTTTCTTACTTTCTCTATCAGCAGCAAGTTTTTTGGCATAGACTCTTTGAGCATCTTCCTCGGCTGTTGCCATTGTAAGTTCATCAGTCATTTTACAGTTAAACATTAATAGATTTCTCCGTGAACGCATGTCTTAAATACCTTTAATGACGTCATCGTCATAACAAAAATGACGACAACAAACTTCATGACGTCAGTCAACACACAAACATGACATCACCCGACAGACCCACACACACACAGACAACTTATTTATATATATATATAGATTAGCTATGAAAATTGGTTATGAAATCTGGGTTTCTAACAAACAAGACTTCCACCTGTTAGGAAAAGGATTAACCATATAGAATTGATTTAATAACCATATACATATATTCATACAGAAGTATTTATATTAGTTATGCAAATTTTTATGAAATTTTATGAAATATTAGTTATGAAAATTGGTTATGAAATTTGGGTTTCTAACAAACAAGACTTCCACCTGTTAAGAAAAGGAATAATCGTATAGAATTGATTTATTAACCATATACATTGATTCATACAGAAGTATATATATTAGTAATATTCACTCTTAAAAATTTAGTTGCGAATTCAAACAAATTTTGTTCCTTTAAGTATCAATTTATTGAGGCGGAAAACTTTTATCAAGCAACTAGGCAATTCTTATGGGTAGTTCTTTAGCGCAAGAGCCACATAGATTATTGTTTATAATTCTTATAAATAAAAGCAAGAACACTAGAAGAGACAAACCTATGCGAACATGATAACCATTTTAGATTAGATCAGTTTATTAGACATAAAGAAGCCACAAAGCCAAGCATCATAGTTAAGCATTTTATATTCGAGACCTAGTCATTTACTGTACTCAGAACGAATAAATCTTTTAAGAGCTGGCAGATGTAATTTTAAAGTATTGTAGCATACCTGGAACTTGCTGCTCAACCTGCCTGAGGCTTTGAATCAAAATCTAGAAGCTATGGGCATTAAGCCATGACTAATTGTAGAAAAAAGCCAAGAAAGATAGTCCGATTGAGTGAGAGGCAAATCTGGCATAAGCCCTTATTATTAGGATTGTATAAAAATGATGTCAGTTCATTTGTTAATATATAAGTCTACCTCTCATCCATCCATGCGTCATTCCTAGGGCAGAACTAAGGTAGATAGTCATAGAACTAAGAAGGTCATAGAAACAATAGTTTTCCAAGTGTTTGGTTAAATAGCACGGGTAAACGGCGGGAGTAGTAAGGTGCCGAACGAATCGAAAGTTTTGCCGGTTATTTTATGCGAAGGCAGTGCACCTGGACAATATCCAAGACGTTGAAACAGCGCATATTTTTGAATGATAAGTTTAAGATTCGAACAAATGATGCTATAATGCAATTAAATAAAAAAAAACTAGTTTTTTCAAATGAAATTAAGGAGCGACATTAAAACTTAAAACGAACAGAAATTACTCCGTATTTAAAAGGGGCTTTTCTTCCTCAACGCCTCCCTCTGTAGGCTAAAGTTTGACTCTTTCTCTTAGCTCTAAATTTTTTTAAAAGAAAAAACTTTAGTGTAAAGAGCGGGGCGTTGAGGAAGAAAAGCCCCTTTCATATACGGAGTAATTTCTGTTCATTTTAAGTTTTAATGTCGCTCCTTACTTTCATTTGAAAAAACTTGTTTTTTTATATTTAATTTCTGGACGTTTTTTAATTCATGCATGTTTTGATCTTGGCTCTCCGCACATAAATAATTAAAGCAAAATTTGCATATTAATTTTCTTTTTGGCTAAATGGCTTTCTCAAAGTTTTGATCGGGAGATTTTGAGAAAAAAGGAGAGAGGGAGGAAGCCTAGCTGCCCTCTAATTTTTTGATTACTTAAAAAGGAAACTAGAACTTTTAATTGTTTTACGAACATTTTCATTAGTACAAAATATACGTAATTTACGAATTAACTTACGCAACGAACTTCTATATTCGTATGTTTTTATTGCGTATATGAGGGAGTTCACCCCTCGTCGATACCTCGCTCTTTACACTAAAGCTTACATTCTGTCTCAATTCCTTTAGAATGACCCTTGAATCACAAAGGCCGTAGAATAAATAGTTAAAATTACTAAAAATACTTTTGCGTAAAGAGCAAGGTATTACGAGGAGGTAAACCTCTCATATGCGCAATAATTTCTCCTCGTTTTAAGTTTTAATGCTGCTCCTCACTTTCAGCAGAAAAAAATTCTCATATTTATTTTTCCTTGTTTTTTTAAATAATGCAAAAAAATCCTGCGCCCCCTTCATTGAAAGTCTCTTCCCCCATGAGAAGTTTTTCCATGGAAAGATCCTACCGCGTAACCCCCCCCCCACCTCAACTCTCCCTCCCAAACCAAAAAAAATCCCCCTGAAAACGTCCGTACACTTCCCAGTAACCATTAATATATGTAAACACAGGTCAAAGTTTGTAACTTGCAACCCCTCCCAGGGAGACTGCGGGGTAGTAAGTCGTCCCCAAAGACATAGTTATTGAGTTTTTTGACTATGGTGAATAAAATGGCTATCTCAGAATTTTGATCCGGTGACTTTTGGGGAAAAATGAGCGTGGGAGGGGGCCTAGGTGCCCTCCAATTTTTTTGGTCAATTAAAAAGGGCACTAGAACTTTTAATTTCCGTTAGAATGATCCCTCCCGCGAAATTCTAGGACGACTGGGTCGATACGATCACCCCTGGAAAAAAAAATAAAATAAACACGCATCCGTGATTTGTCTTCTGGCAAAAAAAGCGAAATTCCACATTTTTGTAGATAGGAGCTTGAAACTTCTATAATAAGGTTCTCTGATACGCTGAATCTGACGGTGCGATTTTCGTTAAGATTGTATGACTTTTAGGGGGTGTTTTCCCCTATTTTCTAAAATTAGGTAAATTTTCTCAGGCTCGTAACTTTTGATAGGTCAGACTAATCTTGATGAAAGTTATATATTCGAAATCAGCATTAAAATGCGATTTTTCTGATGTAGCTATTGGTATCAAAATTCCATTTGTTAGAGTTTTGGTTACTATTGAGCCGGGTCGCTCCTTACTACAGTTCGTTACCACGAACTGTTTGATAATATAACAAAACTTATCATTTGTTTGTTTTTTTTCGTTAAGCTTTAAGCGTTCAAAAAGCAGCTGTTTTTTATTTTTACTAAAAACTCAGGTGTCCTGTTTTTTTTTTTTTTTTTGGTCTGTTCTGTTTCAGCTCTGTTAATTTTTTTCTCTGTTTCTTCGAATCGAATGAACGAATCGAAAGTTTTGATCGCCAGTTATTTTATGCGAAGGCAGTGCACCTGGACAATATCCAAGACGTTGAAACAGCGCATATTTTTGAATGGTAAGCTTAAGATTCGAACAAATGATGCTATAATGCAATAATAAAACAAAACTTATCATCTGTTTGTTTTTTTGTTAAGCTTTAAGCGTTCAAAAAGCAGCTGTTTTTTATGTTTACTAAAAACTCAAGTGTCCTGTTTTTTTTTTGACCTGTTCTGTTTCAGCTCTGTTAATTTTCTTCTCTGTTTCTTCGAATCGAATGAACAAATCGAAAGTTTTGATCGCCGGTTATTTTATGCGAAGGCAGTGCACCTGGACAATATCCAAGACGTTGAAACAGCGCATATTTTTGAATGGTAAGTTTAAGATTCGAACAAATGATGCTATAATGCAATAATAAAACAAAACTTATCACCTGTTCGTTTTTTTTTGTTAAGCTTTAAGCGTTCAAAAAGCAGCTGTTTTTTATTTTTACTAAAAACTCAGGTGTCCTGTTTTTTTTTGCCTGTTCTGTTTCAGCTCTGTTAATTTTTTTCTCTGTTTTTTTCCAAAAAAAACACAACAGAACAGTGTCCTCAGTCACACAAAAGCCACAACATAAAAAAAAAACACTCAAATATACTCAATTAAATCATAGCACCCTCATAACCTTCAAATCATTGGAACGGAGAAAAAAATATGAAGACCTCAAAAGCTAAAGAAAAAAAAAAGAAAAAAAAAGAAATCTCGTCACAAATACCAATTATAGTGAAACCACAAATTACACGAAATATGAATAAATTGAATAATATACAAATAATAGATGAATAACAAAACAAATCCCTATCCCTTTTTAAACTGTGATTTTCCACATTCAACATAAAACTTAATTTGTAAATAACTATTGGTGCTCTACTTCCGAATAATATTTGGTATGGGACTCCACAAGCCTGTCCCAAATATTTAATTTTAAAAGCTGACCTTTTTACCATTCCTATATTTGGTCATCAAATCAGTAGCATTTCTTTTAAAAGAATCATCCAGAGCACTGATTAATTAAAAACACTAAAGACATAACTCAATAATTAAAACTGCTCAAGAATATAATTAACAAACATTGACTATTAAGCGACTTGCACGAAAGGGAAGGGAGCCTCATTTCTCACTCCGAAACCATGAATTTGTTTGAAGGCAACACTTTTTTATTTGAATTATTGAATAACTTGAAAATCTATGATATGGGGAACACAATGTGTGGCATTTCTTGATTCCCTGGCGAGTTCAACATTGGCCAAACCCAGCAACAATTTGCCGAACGCTTATTGAGCATCTTCATTCCATAAATAAAGCTTTTAAATTAACAAATCCACCGATGACTTTTGTTTTTGCATTGGCCGACCATGGGCGCTCCGAAAAGCAGATGATAATTTACAAGATATTTTCCAGAGAAATTGCCTACGGATTGTTCTAGGTACCCGGCTGACTGACCGTATTTCAAAGAATAGTTTGTACGAAAAATGTGGTTCAATCCCGCTTTCTAGGACTATAATGAAAGAAAAGTTGAGAAGGCTAGGCCACGTTCTGCGGATGAAAGATGAGAGATTGCCGAAGATTGTCCTTTTTAGCCAACCGTTTGGGGCTACACGGAAAGCAGGTCGTCTCTGTCTGGGTTGAGAGGATGTCATAAATAAAGATTTAAAGGAAATGGGAACTTCCTGGGACGATGTAAAGAGGGAGGCATTGAATAGATTAGATTGGAGGAGGAGCCAGCGTAGCTGTGCTGGACTCAGGTGGCTTGGTGCTGCAGTGAGTTATTAGTAGTAGTAGTAGTAGCAGACCATATTTTTCAACATCTTGACCATTTCGTTCAAAGAGACAACAGCTATCTCTAATGATGAAAATTTAACACAATGGAATAGGGAAGTCTTGCATTCAATTTGGAATAAAGTGCATTTAAAGTACACCACGAGTCTCTTTAACACTACCTACGTTACGGACGCAAACCTTTTGTTCCAAATACATGCTTTTTAATCACGACACTAGCCACAATGGACTGTTCTGCAAAAACTAAATTGGTTATTAGCCTTTTTCCTAGGTGATCGCAACCATATGAGGTTTATGCCCTCACCTCACTTGCAGTTAAAATTCAGCTACATTCCGAGAAGGAAGGTTAAAATTCAGCGTGACCTACTAGGCAGGACTAGTAGTTGGGCCTATATCATCCCTGACGATATTTGTTAGAAGAACTCGGTCATTTTTTAGCCATGAATTTTCAATCAATATTTATAGCATAAGAACTAGTTTGCTTTACTTGTTGACAACGTAGTCTTTTTGTAATAATTATAATAATAAAAATGGAATTACATTTCTGGGGCCATTTCAAACGGTTCGTGGTAACGAACTGCAAGTAAGGAGCGACTCAGCTCAATAGTAACCAAAACTCTAAAAACGGAATTTTGAAACCATTCCGAAACATCAAAATAATCGGATTTTTATGCCGATTTTAAATATATAAGTTTCATAAGTTTGGTCCTACTCATCAAAAGTTACGAGCCTGAGAAGATTTGCCTTATTTTCAAAAAGGAGAAAAAACACCCCATAAAATTCATAAAATCTTAATAAAAACCACACCATCAGATTCAACGTATCAGAGAACCCTACGTTAGAGGTTTTAAGCTCCTATATGACAAAATGTGGAATTTTGTATTTTTTGCTAGAAGATAGATTAAGGATGCGTGTTTAGTTGGTTTTTTTCCCAGGGGCGATCATGTCGACCCAGTGATCCTAGAATGTTGCGAGAGGACTGCGCGATTCGAACGGAAATTAAAAGTTGTAGAGCCCTTTTAAAAATTGTAGGGCAGCTAGATCCCCCTCCAACATTGATTTCCACCAAAGTCACCAGATCAAAATTTTGATATTGCACTTTTGTTCAGCATAGTGAAAAAATCTATTAACTACGTCTTAAAGGACGACTTAATCTCCCGCAGTTCACGGGGGAAGGGCTGCAAGTTATGAACTTTGCCCATTATTTACACATAGTATTGGTTATTGGGATGTAAAGACACATTTTTAGGGGGATTTACTCAGGAAGGGGAGAGGAGATGGTTATGTGGAATGATCTTTCCATGGAGGAATTTTTAAGGAGGGAGGAGTTTTCCATTAAGGGGGCGCCAGATTTCCCAGCATTATTTAGAAAACGATCAGATATTAAATGCAAAAAACAAGTTTATTCAACTGTAAGTAAGGAGCAACATCAGAACTTAAAATGAACAAAATTATTACGTATATGAGGAGGGTGAATACCCTCGTCTATAACTCGCTCTTTACGCTAACGTTTTTTTTAGTACTTTCAAAAGAGCTATTAATTCTTTAATAGCTAACGGTCTTTTTGATTCAGGGGATCTTCTTAAAGAACAGGAACAAAATTCAATATGTAGCGTAAACAGCGAGGTATTGACGAGGGGGCAAACCCCTCATATACCTAGTAATTTCTGTTCGTTTTAAGTTTTAATGTTGATCCTTACTTTCAGTTGAAAAAACTTGTTTTTTATTTATTTAATTCCCTTAAGGTTGATCTGTCGACCCATACAAAAGAAGATTTAACCTACATCTCTTTACAGAAAGAGGAAAAAGGCTAGCGGCATGTTAGACTACACCTTAGAACCACACTTGATGTACCCAGGCCATCAAGGAGCCCCCAATCTTCCGGCAGGTTTGCTGCTGCCAGTATATACTCCTACTGAGGCAAGATTGAGGTGTTTAGGCTTCAGAGACCTGAATGATGTGTTCCGCGCATGGTATACGTGGTAATTTAGGTCTGCCTCTGGGGCATGAAACAGATGATTGCCAGTGGAGTACTGCATTCGACGCACAATCGGGAAATATCCACACATAGTACGTGGCAAAGGTATCTCCATCGGCGATCTCTTAAGACATCTGTCGCTGAGGGCAGACTCGTCTTGTCGCAGATCGATTGGTTGTTTATTCTCTGCTGCTGGATGTTTTATACATACATATATATATATATATATATATATATATATATATATATATATATATATATATATATATATATATATATATATATATATATCTATATCTATATATATATATATATATATATATATATATATATATATATATATATATATATATATATATATATATATATATATATATATATTGTTAGATTTAGTATATTCGCCCTTTAGTTCTAAAAAATCAATTTTTTATCTATTTGATTGTTTGGATAGAAAAAAAGCAAAGTTGTTAAATTTGACACCAATAAAATGACCTTAATAAATATGCTCAAGGACAAGGCCACATCCATGCGGAAGGGGAGGTTACTGGAATGGAAAACCCCCGTCCCCGAAATTTTTTCCGGCTCATAAAAACGTAAAAAATATGTATATAAATAATTCTCTTAATAAGTTTTTAAAAGCTCTTTTTGTAACCTCCCCCCCCAGACAAAAATCCTAATTACATACTTGTTCAAGAGTTATTTGATAAGTAGTGTCATATCTTAAAAAGCTGCTTGTAAGATTTAGGTTATCTCCCCCATAATCTTTTGGATCACAGGTGCGCGTGAGCCCGATTCTTTGGAAGGGAGATGAGTCACCGTTGACTTCCATTTGGTTTGGGAGAGTTGGTATTTTAGTATACATTGATATTTTAACAATTTCAATATTTTTGGTGGATCTCATAAGCCAGTATTAGGGAAACCCGCGCCATAGAGATTAATCGTAAAAGATTCCTCTTCTAAAACTATCAGTTGTGGTCCCAGATTAACCTTATTAGTATTTCAGCTCCGTTCCCGGAAAGCTTTGTGAATCGGTTTCGTTTGAAACCGAATTCTTGATAAATTAGGCTTCTAGTGAAACGATGGGCATTGGCAAGAAAGGGGGGAAAGGGATTCATCTGAATGAGACAGATGATTCCAAGCGGATTATTCTGAAATAAAAACAATTCAAACTAGTAATACTATAAAAAACAATATTAAAGATGTAGAATAGAATAAAATAGAATATAAAATACGGATATAATACAAAATAGATATAATATATTGCATAAAAATACACCAGCACCCGCAAAAATGCGTCTTAATGTTTGATTGGTGTGTTTGAGAGAGATGAGCCTGAATATGAGACAAGGAATTCGCCAGCAATTAGAAAACCGATTAAAAGGCCTACAAGATTTGCATTTTCGATTCGCCATGTTCTTCCTTCTATATGGGAGTCCCTTCCTTATGATATAGTTCAAGAGACTGATAGGCCGACTTTTCGTGGGTTGCTTAGGGACTATTGTTTTGGTATTTATGATTTATTTAATACATAGATAAAGCAGGAAAATAGTCCATAAAAGTGTTGTTATATTAGGTTAGTGTAGTTCAGGATCTCAAGTGGTGACTCTTTTTTTTTGCCTGTTTTTGTTTTGTTTTTTGCTTTTTAGGGGAATCCATTGATAGGAAACATGTTTTGTAATAATTTCTCCTCGTTTTAAGTTTTAATGCTGCTCCTCACTTTCAGCAGAAAAAACTTCTCATGTTTATTTTTCCTTGTTTTTTTAAATAATGCAAAAAAATCCTGCGCCCCCTTCATTGAAAGTCTCTTCCCCCATGAGAAGTTTTTCCATGGAAAGATCCTACCGCGTTATTGTTTTTGTTTTGTTTTTTGCTTTTTAGGGGAATCCATTGATAGGAAACTTGTTTTGTAGTTATAAGAAATAAGGCTTTTTGGCAAATTTTTCTTTTTTTTTGCATTTTTTTTGTGTTTTGTAAAGGAATTATCTTTCTCCCTATATAAAGAATATAAAAGAGATCTAAAATAGAATAAATAATATCAATTAAGATTTCCAAAAAGCATCTTTTGGTTTTCTTTTTATACACGACCAACGAACCTAAACAATAATCTAAATTGAAATAATTTTAAGGAGATGCGATGACCTTTTAGTAGTGCCAACCAGCGTTGCCAACGCGGCGCAATTGTGCTGTTATGGGTGTGATTTATAGGGCCTGGTATAATGCGGTAAATTTGGTACAATTGAATTTTCCAGTGTATTTGGTCTAACTTGCTCCCTTTTGACTCGGATATCTGTTCCAAGTATTAGTTTATTGAAAATTGTCTTCTTCTTACGGCAATTTTTCAACCTGCTGCTCAGATATTCTTCGAGTAAAATTTTATTCGGAAAACTGGTACGGTTTATCTCAAAACATTGGCAATGATGGTGTTCGCTTAACCTGATTTATGAACTCTCACATATCATGATGCATACGGTTAAGTTCTCCTATGCAATTTCCCATTAGACAAAAATTGTTACATTTCGTATATCAAATGGGATTCCTCTATGATAAATTATTAGTAGTATTTTTAAAGCCTTACCAAAAAATAGTCAGCTATTATTTTTAGTGTTTAATTAGCAATGATATTACAAATTCTCGATCTTTCATTCTTTCATTTCATTTCTGAACAAGGATTACAGCAAAATAGCATATGGAATTTTTTGTGCTGGTTCTTTTAAAATTGATATTAAAACCTTTTTTTACAAGCAATTATTAATTGTATAAAATAGCAAATATTTAGAATTTTAATCCGATTTGCCTCCCTCTTCCAATCAGTACTCCTGTCATTGACGTAGATTATTATTATCCTACAGAGTCTGGAAGTAAAGCTCTTTAAAAATTGATATCAAGATTCACTTTTATACATACTTGAAATTCGAAATGGACACTTCAAAACATAATAGCATAATACATAACATTCCTTTACTTTAATAATTCAATTTTAGCTATATTTTAAAATAATTTAATAAATATAATTATGAATTCTAGATTTTTTTTTTTTTTAGATAATTTATCATGAATTTTTTCGAACATTTTCTTTCCAAACTTCTTCCCCACTCATAGCAACCCCTGAATGAAAGCTGTCGAGTAATTCGTAATCAAAGTGATTGAAGGAATAATTCTTATTTGCCGATGGTCGGACATTTACGCTCCAACTAAATACCCAAAAAGTGCAAATTGAACCGAATCGTAAAATTCGGAGAAAATATTTTCTAATGCTATGAATTATTCTCATTCATACCTATATATCTTCTAAGAAATTTCCCAATACTATATAGAAAAAAAATACTTTATTAAACGTTCCGCCTGGAAATATATATGTTTAATCTATATATATGTTTAATCTATCTAAGTTGGGAAAAAGTTGAAGAACAGGTTATTGGACTATAAGTCCATACCAGAGGTACTGATCTCAGTTTCGGGCCCTTCAGCCAGGAAGTGCAACAGGGGGCTGGGAGCCGGCCATCCTATCGTTTCGCACACCCTTCCTGTTCACCTTCCCCAGATTTCTACAGATATACATTTAGAGCTGGATCGACTCTGGCTGAGCTTACAGAGCCACAACACTGGCCTCGTTCCGAAACCAAATAGCCAGCAACACCGGCACTCGAACCCCTTTCCTCACGGACAAGTGATTTCAAGTCTAGCGCGCCAACCACTCGGCTAGGACGGCCTAATTGGTAAACAAATCGGATCTATCTGATTTGTATACAATATTAAAGACAATTAATGAGATTCAGTGCTTCGTAAACACTTTCCTAACACTAAAAAATGTTTCCTTACACTGAAAAATGAAAAGACATTGCTTACCTCAGTTCTGGGAGATAATGTAAAGTCGCATGGAGGAATAGTTTTTATCTGGTCTTCTTGCTTGACAGGACAAGTCGACGGCACGACCTGAAAAAGAAACAGAGCCTTCATGCTTTGAACAAAAAAAAAGGTATCAAGGCACAACTGGGGCTATTTAGGAGTAAACACTTTAAAACTATGAAAACAAATAAACAATCCGAAAATACATACTCATATTATTGCTATGAACACTTTACCCTAACTCCCATTATGTGCAAATCTGTAACCTAAATATTGTTCCGATGCATTTTGCCATGCGTCACTCTTGTTTCAACTTAATACCTGTAAATTATATCAACGTTGACGAAATAGAAAAAGGGGAAAAACAAAAGTATATATTAGGCTATAGATTTTCATATTAGGGTAGATTCTCATAGTACCTGTAAATTATATCAACGTTGATGAAATAGAAAAAAGGAAAAACAAAAACAAAAGTATAATCTAGGCTATAGATTTTCATATTAGGGGGGGGGGGTGAGATAAAGTAAAGCAAAGCACTTTTAGGAATGATATAAGTGAGTATTTTGGGATTCTTAAAAACCGTTTCCAGATTTTTTAATGTTTCTTCTCAATAGCCCAAATTTTACATTGATATAAAACTTATAATACTAAAGACAGATAAAAACAAATCTTAAAAGTTGAAAACACAGATATGGACAATCAATTTCGTTATCAATCCGAAAGAGATTTTTGTCCCACACAGCCTGGCGCTATGCTAGATTCGAATGGTGCGACATTTAGTTTGGGGACAAAATCTCTTAGCTACTATAAAGAAAAATAACTTAATAAATTATCAATTATAAATTGAATAATACTGATTATAAATTTAATAAATAAATTAATATTGTAATTCCTTTCTTTGCCAACAGCTTAGTTCATTTTCTGATCCCTTTCTAGACCCAATGAAACAAAATGGCTATTAATTGATCTGCGACTGTAGGCTTATACTTTAGGCTAAAATTAATTTAAGTTCAATTTACTCTTTTTAGTTTTTTCATAAGTCTCTCTAAAATATTCCCTTCGGCGCATATTCAATAACAATTGGGAGGGGATGATAAATACTGATAATAAAAACCGGATAGAAGTAACATTTAAATTTTTGATCTTACCACAGCACAAAAAAAATGTTAAGGGATATTGATAAAATTAAAAAAAAAATAATGAACTCACTAACATCCAGAATAGACAGGGCAAAGACCTACTTTTTGTCACACAAATTCGAGAAATTCAAGATTATATCAATTATATTTTACTAAACGAGGAATTATTGTATATCTGTATATTTTCATTTGAAAACAAAATGCACCGAACCTTTGAATTTTTATATGTTACGGTTTTGACATAGATTCCTCTTTCTAATTAAAACTTGCACAGGTGGAATATCTAGAGTGGCATTTCATTCACATTCTACTAAAGGTCATATCAGTCATTTTGAATAATGAAGACAGACGTAACTACTCAAAACAAACAGGTATAGAAGTTTCATTAGTTTCATCAGTATACTCATGATTAAAACTTCCATCATGTTCAGAATTTCTTAGAGTATCCAGTGTACTAGTCCAAAGTCAAAAATATTCTGGTATTTTAGAGATCAACACTTTTATAAAGAATCTAAATCCATGTGTTGCTGTTTCTTAATCGATATGTCTTTTCTTTCATTTATTTAGTTATTTTATTGAATTTTATAAAATAATTATATGGTTTTACCCTTTCTTACCCTCGCCCTGATAACTAAACAAATTTTTTCGCCTTTGGCATCCGAAAAGACAAAAGTGAGCTTCATAATTTGCTATGTTTAGGCATAAATGTGCCATCTCAGTCTAAAATCAAAAGGAAAAACATTTTTTGACCTATTTGGGCAGAAGGCAAAGAGGCGGTATATACTATAGAAACGTTTTATTAGTACATAAAGTAAATATACTTATTAGTTTATTTTATTATTTACTTATTAGGTATTTATTATTTTTCGTTGTATACTTTGTGCCTACTTGTTAAGGTTAGGCATCTTGTAAAGATGATATTATAAGACTCGGGTATCTTTCCCTGGTTTCCCAGGGGTATCTTTCGGGTATCTTTGCACAGATTCTCTCCCCTTATCTTTTTTTTTTACTTTAATTTATTCTGAATTACTTGTTTATTTTGTACAAAGAGAGTAAGGATAAAATAGCCATTTGAAACTTGAATATTTTGTCGTAGTTTTTATTTTAGGGAGAGGAAATTCATTTTAATTAAAGATCGATATTTAAAAAAATCATCAAAGAGACCTCCCAGGGGAAATCACAGATTCTGTGTGGCAGGACTCAATATTTTCATCACTTATTATATAAATAAACAAAAAAAAAAGAAAAAAACTGCAATTTTTATAAATAAATAAAGATTAAACCTCATAGGAACCTGAAATCGATGCTTACAAAAGACACCCCCCCCCCATACCCATCTATAAATTCTTTGAATAATTTTAAAAGAGAAAATACTCTCGTTCATCTTAGTGCTTTCAGAAGACTATTCCAAACCAAAACAGACTATTCCAAACCTAGTAGTATGTCCTCCCCCGTGTACTGGGTCCGCGGAATTCCATGTACCATAAGAATGGTATGCAGAATTCGCGTAAAAAACATAAAAAAATAATTAGGTTCTAGTTTCTTTAAACACAGATACACAAAAATACCGGTCAGATAATATCTAAACTACCTAACATTAAAAATATTTATATAGCAATAAAGAACGGTTGTACGTTCACATTTTTCAAAGTCCATGAGTAAACACAACGTTTTATTCTGTAGAATCTCTACCCGCTTAGAATTTACAACAAAATTACTAGCCGAAAGAAAGCAACCATAAACAATGTAAGAGTAAACGAGTAAATTATAAAAAAGATTTTATTTTTTTAGGAAATTCAATTGTATTATAGAAAAAAAAACTCCGAAGCCTTAATTTCAAGCAATTATGATTTCTTCGACAATGAATTCATAGCTACCATACCCATATTTACCAATTACGCATACCCACACCAATTCCGATTCATAACTACCCATATTTTCATTTTGAAGGGGAAGTTTATTAGAATAGAAAAAGGACATTAGGTTAAGTAATTAACAGCCTAGATATCCCAAAAACTTAATTTAATGGAAAGAAAAAACCATGCGTGAAAAGCGTGTAATTTGCTTTGAATTTTCAATCGCAAAAATAGCCTCGGACTTACAGACACGCTAAAAAACAAACTCGGGGGAAACGAAATAACGTTTGTGAACTAGATAGATGGTGGTTTTTTTTATTATTATTATTAAACGCGTTACGATTTCCTTATTATTGAGATCTATCAGTTAGAACTCTCTGGTACCACAATTGACTGATGCTGATTTGGCAGTACCAGGCCCAGGGATCGATTCCCGCTGCGGCAAGGTTGAGTGAAAGGGTTACTACTTGTCCCTGTAATGACAAGACCCAAAGATCCAGCAGCTGAAACATCGAATCAACGCCCTTATGCGCCAGCAATGGCTCTGAAGGGTCTTTATCCTTTTAATCACTTAGACCAAATTTATGAGGGCCCCACTTTATGCTATCCAATCATACTAATTTAAATCCTTGAACAGCTCTGATATCAACAAGACGTGTGGTACCCATTGTTTCAGGATTTCTGTTGAATATTATTCAACAGAAACAGGATTTCTGTTATGATGCAATATTATTTGGATGCTTTTCTCTATTGGGTATTATGTAACCTATTCCTACAGGGCTAAAAAGATAAATGACATTACCTCAGTCTTTCTTATCAGAGGAGTGGAGACTCTAACAGTGTTTCTTGGACTGTCATTACTTCCTTTTGAGTTATCAGCTCGTTTTAAAGCCTAAAAAAAATCAATAAAAACTTCGACAGCACCAATAAAAAAAAAGACTCAACAGCAGCGATATGTCAAAACCTGTTTAGCAAATTTTCTTAAAACCAATCTCATTTTATATTTATTTCATGTTAAAACTTTTAATACTTTAAGGGCACCTTTTTTTCCTGATACCATTTTTAAACTAGTCATTTAATCAAAAAACACACAATAACACAGAAAATCAATAAAAAACTTCGAAAGCACCAACAAAAAATGACTTAACGGCAGCGGTATGTCAAATCCTGTTTAGCAAATTTTCTTATAACTAATCTTATTTTAAATTTATTTCTTGTTAAAACTTTTAATAATTTAAGGGCACCTTTTCTCCCGGTAACATTTTTTAACCTAGTCATTTAATCCTTTTTTTTTCAAGTATAATATCCCATAATGTAAAACGAGGGAAAAAACCTCAGATTTACTGAGTTAAAACAACAATAGCGCAGAAACACAGAAAATCAAAAAAAAACTTCGATAGCACCAACAAAAAAATGACTCAACGGCAGCGGTATGTCAAATCCTGTTAAGCACATTTCCTTAAAACCAATCATATTTTTTATTTATTTCATAATAGAACTTTTACTACCTTAAGGGCACCTTTTTTCCCGGTACCATTTTTTAAACTAGTTATTTAATCCTTTTTCAAGCATAATATCCCATAGTGTAATACGAGTAAAAAGACCTCAGATTTACAGAATTAAAAAAAAAAAAAAAAAAAAAAAAACAGTAACACAGAAAATCAATACAGAACTTCGATAGCATCAATAAAAAATGACTAAACGGCAGCGGTATGTCAAAACCTGTTTAGCAAATTTTTTTAAAACCAATCTTATTTTAAATTTATTACATATTAAAACTTTTACTACCTTAAAGGTACCTTTTTTTCCGGTATCATTTTTTAAACTAGTCATTTAATCCTTTTTCAAGTATAATTTTACATAAAGTATAAGACCTCAAATTTACATAATTAAAAACACAATAACGCAGAAACACAGAAAATCAATCAAAAACTTCGATAGCACCAATAAAAAATGACTAAACGGCAGCGGTATTTCAAAACCTGTTTAGCAAATTTTCTTAAAACCAGTCTTATTTACAATTTATTTCATATTAAAACTCTTACTACCTTAAGGCCACCTTTTTTTCCCGGTACCATTTTTAAACTAGTCATTTAATCGCCTAATATCCCATAGCGTAATACGGGTGAAGAGACCTCAGATTTAAAGAATAAAAAAAAAAACAAAACAACAACACACATTAACATAGAAAATCAATCAAAAACTTCGAAAGCACCAACAACAAAAAATGACTCAACGGCAGCGGTATGTCAAATCCTGTTTAGTAAATTTTCTTAAAACCAATCTTATTTTAAATTTATTTCTTGTTAAAACTTTTAATAATTTAAGTGCACCTTTTTTTCCCGATACCATTTTTTAAACTAGTCATTAAATCCTTTTTTCAAATATAATATCACATAGAGTAATACGAGGGACAAGACCTCAGATTTACAGAATCAAAAAAATCATAGCGTAGAAACACAGAACATCAAACAAAACTTCGATAGCACCAACAAAAAACAAGAGCTAAGAGCTCATATGGCACTTGTGACGAGGCAAGAAGAGCTAAGAGCCAAGAGCTCATATGGTATGAGCTCTAACAAAATTCTAAGAATCAACAGATTGATTTAAAAGGAAAATCAGAGGCTTAATGCCGGTCAGGATTTAAAATAAGAGCTCTGAGTCACAATTTCCTTCTAAATATCAAAATTCATTAAGATCCGATCACCCACTCGTAAGTTATAAATATCTCATTTTTTTTCTAATTTTTCCTCTCCCTTTCGCACCCCATATGGTCGAATCTGGGAAAAGAACTTTATCATTTCAATTTGTGCAGCTCCCTGACACACCTACCAATTTGCATCGTCCTAGCACGTCCAGAAACACCAAACTCTCAAAATCGCTGAACCCCTCCCCCCAACTCCCCCAAAGAGAGCGAATCCAGTACGGTTACATCAATCACGTATAAAGGACATTTGCTTATTCTACCCACCAAGCTTCATCCCGATTTCTCCACTCTAAGCGTCTTCCAAGATTTCTGATTTCCCCCTCCAACTCCCCCAATGTCAACAGATCTTGTCGGGATTTGAAATAAGAGCTCTGAGACAGGAATTTCATCTAAATATCAAATTTCATTAAGATCTGGTTACCCGTTCTTAAGTTAAAAATACATCAATTTTTCCAAATTAACACAACTCATCCCAGCTCCTCCAAAGAGAACGGATCCGTTCCAATTATATCAATCACGTACCTAGAGCTTGTGCTTATTCTTCCCATCAAGTTTCATCCCGATCTCTCCACTCTAAGCGTTTTCCAAGATTTCTGTTTCCCTCCTCCAACCCCCTATGTCTCCGGATCCAATTCGAGTCGAAAATAGAGCATCTGAGACATAAGATCCTTCTATATATATCAAGTTTCATTAAGATCCGATCACAATTCGTAAGATAAAAATACCCCAATTTTCACGTTTTCCAAGAATTCCGGTTTCCCCCTCAAACTCCCCCCAATGTCACAGGATCTGGTTGGAATTTAAAATTAGAGCTTTAAAGCACAAAATCCTTCTAAATATCAAATTTCATTAAAATCTGGTCACCCGTTCGTAAGTTGCAAATACCTCATTTTTCCGAATTATCCCCCCCCCCCAACTCCACCAAAGAGAGCAGATCCGGTCCGGTTATGTCAGTCACGTATCTGAGACAGGCTTTTATTCTTCCCATCCAGTTTCATCCTGATCTCTCCGCTTTAAGTATTTCCTCAGATTTCCACCCCCCCCCCCCCAATGACGCTGGATCCGGTTGAGATTTAAAATAAGAGATCTGAGTTACGAGATCCTTCTAAATATGAAGTTTCATGAAGATCCGATCACTCCTTCTTAAGTTAAAAATACGTCACATTTTCTAATTTTTCAGAATTAACACTCCCCCCTCTCCCAATAGTGCGGATCCGTTCCAATTATGTCAATCACGTATATAAGACTTTTGCTTATTTTTCCCACCAAGTTTCATCCCGAACCCTCCAATCAAAGCGTTTTCCATGATTTTAGTTTCCCCCCAAACTCCCCCTAATGTCACCAGATCCGGTCGGAATTTAAAATAAAAGCTTTGAGACACGATATCCTTCTAAATATCAAATTTCATTGAGATCCGATCACCCGTTCGTAAGTTAAAAACACCTCATTTTTTCTAATTTTTCAGAATTAACCCCCCCCCCCCCCAACTACCCCAAAGAGAGCGGATCCGTTCCAGTTATGTCAATCATGTATTTAGGACTTGTGTTTATTGTTCCCACCAAGTTTCATCCCGATCCCTCAACTCCAAGTGTTTTCAAAGATTTTAGGTTCCCCCCTCCCAACTCCCCCCCCAATGTCACTAGATCCGGTCAGGATTTAAAATAACAGCTCTGAGACACGATATACTTCCAAACATCCAATTTCTTTAAGATCTGATTAACCGTTCTTAAGTTAAAGTTACTTCATTTTTTCTATTTTTCCGAATCAACCGGCCCCCACTCCCCCCCCCCCCAGATGGTGAAATCGGGGGGGATGAATTAAAACTATTTATAATTTAATCTGGTCTGGTCCCTGATACGATTGCCAAATTTCATCGTCCTAGCTTACCTGGAAGTGCCTAAAGTAGCAAAACCAGGACCGACAGACCGACAGAATTTGCGATTGCTATATGTCACTTGGTTAATACCAAGTGCCATAAATATGACTCAACGGCCGCGGTACGTCAAAACCTGTTTAGCAAATTTTCTTAAAGCCAATTTTATTTTAAACCTACTTCATACTAAAACTTTTACTACCTTAAGGGCAACTTTTTTTCCCGGTACCCTTTTTTAGACTAGTCATTCAATCCTTTTTTTCAAGCATAATATCCAATAGTGTAATACAAGTAAAAAGACCTTAGATTTACAGAATTAAAAAAAAACAACACACAGTAACAGAGAAAATCAATAAAAAAAACTTCGATAGCACCAACAACAAAAATGACTCAACGGCAGCGGTATGTCAAAACCTGTTTAGCAAATTTTCTTAAAACCAATCTTATTTTAGATTTATTTCATATTAAAACTTTTACTACCTTAAGGGCACCTTTTTTCCCGGTACCATTTTCTGAACTTATCATTTAATCCCTTTTTCAAGTATAATATCACTTAGTGTAATACGAGGTAAAAGACCACAGTTTCATAGAATTAAAAAAAACAATAACGCAGAAACACAGAAAATCAATAAAAAACTTCGATAGCACCAACAATAAAAATGACTCAACGGCAGCGGTACGTCAAAACCTATTTAGCAAATTTTCTTAAAACCAATCCTATTATAAATTTATTCCATATTAAAACTTTTACTACCTTAAGGGCACCTTTTTCTCCCGATACCATTTTTAAACTAGTCATTTCATCCTTTTTTCAAGTATAATATTCCATAGTGTAATACAAGTGATAAGACCTCAGATTTACAGAATTAAAAAAATAAAAATAAATAAAGCCAGAAGCGTAAAGTATTTTTACACGCTACAAGGGCTATTAATATAAAGGAATTCGCGACATCAACCCTAGAGGAAGGGGCTCTCAGGCTTTAACGTAAAATGGGTCTCAACCCAAGAGATTTATATAACAGGAAGTTAATATATAAGGGTGACACAGAACTAAAATAAACAAATAGAAGCAGAGAAAAAAGAATAGTGATGCTAAAAAAAACGAGGTAAAGAAAAAGAATTCTGTCGAATTCTGCTACTGACAGCTTAGGAACTTTTTCCATACCTAGTGGCTAAATCCTCCTACCTAGGTCTAAAAAACGAAGATAGTTAAAAACGTTAGGGAACAAATGAATGATAACATGTTGCCAGACATTAAGCTTCTCCGTGATCCAGGTGTGGCCAAAAGAAACGCAAAACGTTTTTGAGCAGGGTAGGAAGATGACATAGAAAGGCATCTAAAAGAAGTGAGAAATTCAAAAAGAAAGCAAAAAATTTGCTGGAAGAGCATGTACTACTGTGTTAATATCAGGCGGTTTAGTATTACGAAAGTAATGAGCAACAGTAGAACTACTATTGCAAACATCTCAATGCTGTACCAAGCCACCTGACGCCAACACATATGGACACACTCATCCTCCATCCCAATCTATTCAAAGCTTCACTCCTTACCCACATATACGAAGTTCAATTTCTTTTATTTCTTTTGTAAAACTCGGTATATCAAATATGGTCAGTCAAAAAGGTAGCTAACCTCCGTAGAAAATTCCATGCTAAACATTTAACAAATTTTCTCTTGTCTTCTGAAGGGTCCACTTTTACAACCATGCCTGACCACCATCATTGCCACAGCTTTCAATATTCTAGTCTTGGTTCGTAGATTTATCTTTAACTTTTTAAACCGTGAAAAAAAAAACCCTAGACGTTGGCTATTCTACTTTTTATATCTTCGTTGCACTGACTTTACTAATAATACTACCCAGACAAGTATAGCTATACACCTGATTACTAATAATATTATCCAGACAAGTATAGCTATACACCTGATTACTAATAATACTACTCAGACAAGTATAGCTATACACCTGATTACTAATAATACTACCCAGACAAGTATGGCTACACACCTGATTACTAACAATACTACCCAAGCAAGTATAGCTATACACCTTATTACTAAAAATACTACCCAGACAAGCATAGCTATACACCTGATCGCTCTTCTCTTTACTCAATATCACCTCTTTATTGGATAGGATTATTTCCAATCCAAGTAACTTAAGTCTTCTTAACCTATTCTTATACCCCAAACCCAATACCTTCAAAATTGATTAATTTTGCAAATTCTTTAGCAAATATTTTTAGCCTAGACTTCTATTTAGGACACTTCATAATCCAAAAAACTTAAATATGGGAGTTTCGTCATACCGCTTAAGCTCATGCTCTCCTATGGCCTTTGTTGTGCTTCTTTGGACAAAGTACATCAAAGTAAGCCATATAAAAAGGGACAGGACACAACCTTGCCTAACTCCAGATACAACACCAAATCAGCGCCTAACCCCACTTCCTATCTTAACCGCAGCAAATAAGTTCTCGTATATAATGACTTTAATGTACTTATATAATATATCATACAAGGGTAGGACCTTCATTGAAGCTCGTCTATTCACTGAATCAAATATCTCCTCATAATCCATATAACAGAGGACTACTGGTTAAAAAAAAATTATGAGCATAAAATTCTTAATGTGTGTTCTACTATGAATTGTGACATCTGACATAACGCTACCATGAATTGTGACATCTGACATAACGTTACCATGAATTGTGACATCCGAAATAATGCTACACCGCCATCATGAATTGTGACATCTGACATAACGCTAAACGCTACATAGCGCTACCATGAATTGTGACTTCTGACATAGCGCTAACATGAATTGTGACACCTGACATGACGCTGGCATGAATTGTTTTTTCCATTCCATATTGCTAATTCTTAGCAAACCTAGATTCAGAGAGTTAAATAGAGAATAAAACAACCAAAGTATTAAATACCTGTTCCTCAAGGCGCATTTTGCTTTCAACCTCTTTTTTTTCAGTTTGGGAAGAAACAGGTTTCTCATCTAAATTCCCTTGCGGAAAGTTGTTGGTCGCATTTTCAGCATTATTGGACATAATACCATTCCTTGCGTCCTGTCGATGAAAGCCACCTCTTCCTCTAAGGCCATTAACAGTTTCCCGTGGATGAGTCCCACTTTCACCCTTTCCTTTAATATCAACCCTACTGTCAGAAGTAGGATAATCAGCCCTAGTACGGCTCTTACTTCTTGCTCTGATGTTAACATCTCTACAAGGACTGGAAGGCGTGGCGTCCCCATTAGTTAACCGATGCTCATTGAGTTGCTGAAGATTTTTTTGACTAAAAGGAGCCCTGGGTAACCTGAGAGATTCTTCGTTTCTTAATAAATTATTACTTTCTCCGTTGACGCTCTGCTGCTGTGCTGACATTTCCTTTCGCACAGATCTCTCTCCACGATCAGTAATTAAAGCAGTTCTGGGCACCAGGGGCCTAGAAAAAATAAAGATATTGACTTCTTAGAAATAGAAAAGGATAAAGAGGAGAGACGATGGATCTTTAGGTATTGTCCATCTATGAGTGGATTCCCTCAAAACACGGAAAATCCAGCAAAAGCACAACAATTAGAATATAATGAAAAGAGAAATCACCAATGCAACAGCACAAACACATAAAAAAAAGGTAGACAGAAGGAGATAAAGAAGACTGTTTTCCTACATTAGTGATTAATATAGACCAGCACTTGAATGAGGCCTTAACCCTACTCTTCCATACAATCACATAGGTCAAACAGCATAGCCATACACAATCAACCATAAAGAATAATCCATGGACAGGCAGTCGTGTCGTCAATAAGTGCAAGTCGTCATTTACAAAACTATAAAAACAGTAAAGACAAATAATTCAGAGGCAACAACGCAACACAAGGGCTCATCAGGAGAATACATATATATATTCTCCTATATATATATATATATATATATATATATATATATATATATATATATATATATAGTTTGGAGAAAGGGTTTTGTATAGATTTTACAAAGATCTATGGATTTTTCCATCTAACGCATTAGCCAGAATATAGTAATGGAAAATCAAAAAAAAAATATAGAAATTTGCTGTAAAAACCTACCAACAGTGGAAGTCATGCCTTCCATCAGTGGAAAGCGTGGACATCAGTGTCCACAGCCCCCAGCTAACTAGACAGGCTAGACCAGACAGCTGCAACAGCCCACCCACATGTTCGGTACGGTTACGTAAATACTAGATATAAAAGAAGCATACAATCAAAAATCTACAATGCACTTGATGTGCCACATCTACTTGCTCTGTCACCTTTTAGGAATGTATTTACTTATCTCAAATAAGAGGACGCTGCGATCTTTGTGTTTTCGGCATGCCGAGTTCTTACTTGGAACACCTCTATGGGCCGGAACCCGGTGCTTAGTTTCTTAGTTTAACTTCTTAGTATAACTTATCGAAGCCACCGCAGAACTTAAATTGCGATTTGAGAAATCTTTGGATCTGACGAATAGCTTGTTTAGTGTCTTTCTATAAATTCTTATCCGAAGATATTTTTTCTTCTTTTTTTGTTAAGTGTGTGTGTGTGTGTTTTTTTTAAGTGTTGTGATTAGAAAGTTTTATTCCTGCTGCATCTATTTTTATTTTATTTTTTTTTATTTACTCCGAATGCTTTGTTTCATTTTTTACATTTTATTTTAATTTATGTTTATTCTTTTTTCTATTTACTCCGTGTTTCCATCAAGTGTTTTTGGTGTAATAAATCTATTGATTGATTGAATATACAATTTAATTCATATACGGCTCACAATCAAGAATCAAGAATCATTTACCAAAAATAGCTATCGTAGTTACGGCTAGTGCCGCAATTAATTTACGCCACCTTTCATAACATAATAAACAATAAGTGCGATTTATCACACTAGTAAAAAGAAACGAATGAACCAATGAAACGACAAATTTTGCAATGCACAGGCCTAAGACTTATTGTAGCGCGTGTTTCGGTTGACTGCAGCGGCAAGGGGTAGGATTGGTATTTATCACTCAAAAGCACGGAGTGTCCAAAATTACACATGGTACCTGCGTTCTTTAATGGTTGGGATACGTGGAGCTGCAAGGGCAGGTTTGTAAGTGCACACTTTGTTCCTAGGAAGATTTTCTAGGCTCTCTTTGGCACTATTTCAATTTTGTCGTTGAGGTTGCCGATGTTATGTATCCAAAGTCCGCAAACTGGGCATGGTAAAAAAAAAGTTGAGAAATACGGCATTAGACTTTACGGTCCCTACCGGCGGTGCTGATCTCCATTTCTTGGCCCTTCAGACAGGGAGTGCAATGGTGGGTTGGGGGCCAACCATCCTGTGCTTTCGCACACCCTCCTGTTTGCCTTCCCAAGATTTCTCCAGGTACCCATTTAGAGCTGGGTAAGAAACGAGAGTGGGAACTGGCGCTAAGGTCGGAAAAAAACCTCAGCAACATCTAACGTAGGCAACTCAGCTTTTTTAAGTGTAAAAACAAAAATAACTAATTTGATTTATATATTTGGTAAAATTAGTGTAGTAATAAGTGGATCCGGGTGTAAATGCATGAGCATTCCACTATATAAGGGGACATGTTAAGAAAACAATTATTACTTCATAATATGCAAAATAATCCTAGTTAGCATAGTCTCCAGCGGCAGAACTTTTATCTTCACTTCTTTCACTGTATGTCCAGTTTTTCAATCAAATTTTTTGATATTTTTGTCTATTCTCCAAGTATTGTAATCCTTTATGAACAAACACCCAAGAGCCATATAGCTAATCTAACCTAACCTCATTTATCAGTATTTACCTATTAATATCTTTTTGGCAGATGGCAGTGATGGTTTGTAACTTCCATATATAGACCATTTGATAACGAATAAATGCAGTCAAATCTAATCTAGTTTCATAATTTTATTTAAAAAAAATTGTACAACAGTGAATGAAGTGATGATATGATGAATGATAATGATGATATGATATGATGATGATAGTGATGAATGAAGTGGTTCTCCCACTGCAAAATATGTCAGCTTGGATTATTTTGCACATTTTGAAGTAAGAATTGTTTTCTTAACATGTCTCCTTATGAGGTGGAATGGTCATATATTTACCCAGTGGATCTGTTTAAGGACCACTCTTGTATCTTGCTTGGGTCGATACTAAGTGATTTTGTCTTCCAAGTTGTTTCCTTACATCCTTTGCGGATGATACTGATAAAACTGTCTCTAGTCGGATGATGAAGGATTTACTTGTAAAAGCTAATAGGGTTTTGAATTCATTTTATACATTTACAAGTTTCAGTCTTTTATCAGTAAATGCGGAGAAAACGAATTTTGTCGTATATAGTACAGTTGGAAGTCCATCAGATGTTGATAAAAAAGTGGTTTTTAACAGTAAAGCTTTGTAGTAAGATCAATCGGTACGTTATCTTGGATTCTCCCTTGATCCTAATTTGTCTAGGAAACAGCACAATGAACTAGTCACAGCAAAAGTTGCAAGAGGCTCAGGAGTGATGCGCTGACTGAAAAAGTTTTACCGCTACCGGCCCTTATAACTTTACATCATGCAATAGTGAGCCTTATATTTCCTACGGCTGTGTCATTTGGTCAAATTTTTATGAAAATTTTTATGAAAATTTCAGAAGAGTGCAAATTTTATAGAAAAAAAGTAATTCGTTTATTGGGCAATTATGTGGACAACACCATCGACACAATATCTTGTTTTAAGCGATTGAGAGTGCTTAATATTTGACAAAATTACCATTGAGTTTTTCGTCAGTTCCTACCACTACTTCCACCGCTAATATTACTACTACTACTACTACTGCAACCACTAAAGTTATGGATATTAAAGCGAAAAACAAGGACGTATCAGCAATGTCTCAAAAGCTGCTAAGAGTTTTAAGCAGAAACTTTCAGGGTATATTAGGAGGTTTGCTTTAAAAAAAAGGTGATATGTGCATAATTCCAGTACTACTTAAGGTGCTACAACTACAATTATTATTACTTCTGAGGCCAAGGGTGTTCAGGTGAAGGTTTTGGAGAGAGTTTAGGAGGATTTTGAACTAAATCAAAACACACTATTTGGATTTATGTTGCCAAAAGGGTTTATCAGCAACATCGTTGAAGCGGCTTAGAGAACAGCTACTGAACTTTCAGGGTGTGTTGAAGGAAAGTTGAACTAACCAAAAAGTAATATGTACATACAAGTACTATCACTACTAATACTCTGATTACTGCTACTATTTAGGATAATGGCAAGAAGGTGTGGCTTTTAGGGAATGTTTTAGGGGAGTCTGAACCAAATCAAAACAAGCTATATGCATACATGTTTCCAAAAGGGTGTATCAGTAATGTTTCCGTCCTTTTTCAAAAGGTACTATGTGGATAAAATCGCTACCACTACTTCTAACAGTACTACTATTACTAAGGATAGGGCGTTGAGGGAAGAGTTTCAGAGCATTTTCAGGGGGACGCTGAATTAAATCAAATGACACAATTTTTTAGGTAGGTAGGTAGGTATGCGTTTATTTCATCAAAGAAAAATTACTAAAATTGCACTTACAATCATATGCTGCTCAATTTAGGGACCTAAAATGTCCCTGTTCAGCAGCAAAACTACAACAAATAAATGATAACTATTCATTCAAAATCAAAGAAATACGTAAAAAAAAAATAACAAAAAAAAAACAGACGAAACATTATGCAATCTCTAAACAGCCATCTCTCATCATAAAAAAAAAGAAAAAAGGGATACATTTTTAACCAATATAATTTACAATTAATTCAAAAAATATTTTTTTATTCTTACTTTAAATAACATAAGGTTTTCAGACCACCTAAGGGTGTGCCAGCAATATCCTAGGAACGGTTTAGCGTAGTGATCGGCAAACTTATAAGCCAAAGAGCCAAATATGAACATTAAAGGAATTTTAAAACACAATGGGAGCCAAATCTGCTAGTTCTGTAAAAGTTCATTTCACTAACTAAGTAGTACACTTAGTAAGACAAAATTTAATACTTAATAGATATTTATTAATACGAACAATTTGCTTACATCTCCTTGGAAAGTTTGAGTAAGTCAGGGTTGTATGTTGTTGTTTTTAATTTTAGGCATGATTTCAAGTTCTCATCAATAAAAACTGAAAAGGGAAAAAACGGCAAAGATGAGCTTTTTCAGCTGGTTGAGTCAGGGGCAAACAGCCACCAGGATTTTCAGACCTTCCCTCAACAATCATATAAACTTTGAAAAGCGTTTTGTTCGAAAGAGTAAAAATGTCTAACAATTATAATTCCGGGGATAGCATGTCCCATAGGGATTCCAAGAAAAGGAACGTAATATGCTCAATTTGCACATTTTTAAATGCAGGATTTATCATTAGGGAAGGGGAGAATGCTAGCTCATTGTTGCATTCGAGAAGACAAAGAGTAATAATGTAAAATTTTGGAGAATGTTGTGGAGTATGTTAAGCTAAATAAAAATTCAATTTGTTCATTCAGACTATCAAAATAGCGTATCTGGAATATCTTAGAAACAGGAAAGGGTATAAACTTGAAGCCTGTAGGACATGACTACTACAACTGGGACTACAACTACAACTGAACTGGACTACAACATGACTGCAACTGGGACTACTTATGGCTGCTGAATCAGTTGCAACTGTGACCAAGATTACTTATCGTGATTAATTGCGACCTCAGCAAAGACTGTAACAACTTACAGTTGTTACAGTCTTACAGTTGTACAGTTGTTACAGTCTACTGTAAAAACTGCAACAACTCTTGATTTTCACTGCCGTTAATTTTACTTGAGATTACTTCACAACATTTCGAGACGGCTATTGAACAACGTCAGAAGGCGCTAAATGCATACTGGCTGTCAAAAAGCGTGTCAGTAATATCGAGACGTCTGGGGGTACAGCCAACATCTTTTTCACTTATTAACATGAACAACAGAAAGAGCTGTAATGCCACCCCCCCCCCTTTCCATCACCAATATTAAAGGTATAAATGAAAAATATTCCGGAAAATCAAAAGGGATTAGATGTCTTTTCCTACCTTGCCCCATAATCCTTCCAATTTTCATCGAAAGGCTCAATGCGTTTTAGACATTTTT
Source organism: Artemia franciscana (assembly GCF_032884065.1). NCBI lineage: Eukaryota > Metazoa > Arthropoda > Branchiopoda > Anostraca > Artemiidae > Artemia > Artemia franciscana. The sequence continues at coordinate 4,059,702 of NC_088880.1, read as the reverse complement.
AGCATAAAAATATGGCCTTTTAGGTGTCTAACACCACCCTTCACCTAAATAATCACCCAATACCCCTTCTTATAATGGCTGATGTGCGTTTTTTTCTTTTCTTTATGTGTTAATTTTGCTTTAGCCTCTAAATTTTACATTTGAGGATAATATTTCAGGGGGAATTATTGGATAGGAGAAAGACACACTGGAGCCCAGATATTAGATAGCCAGCAAAGCAATTGGTGATAGGGTAGACAATACTTTCTTTATGTCGACGATTTATACTTGCTGTAATATCAATAACTTCGAAACAGTTAGCAAACCGAGGAGTGGATTTATTAGTATCACAATACTGTTACAAAGAAAAAAGTATAGCCAGATTCCAGTGACCGGAAGTTCAATGCAGTACCGAATATGCGATCCACGGGTTTGGAGGATCACTATCTCTTTTAGAGATCCCGATGTTACAAATGGAAATATTGGAAGTGAAAACACTATGCTGATTTAAACAAAAGAGACGAGTATTAAAAGTATAAAAAAACAGCAGCTGAAAGATGCAATTAAAACAGACAATCTTTTTTTTAATTATTAATGCAAAAACAGCGTTTGTACTGTAAAACATTAAACGAGACAATTACAACCGTAACAAATAAGTTATGATAACTTCCGTTCCAATTTCGTCAGGTTAGCATTATTTAGTTATTAGTTATTATTTTATTTCTTCGGGATAGCAGAATTTGTTATTAATGCAAAAGCGAGAAACTCATTTAGAGTGCAGTACTAAATTTTTGTTTCGGGCAAGAAAAATGGGGATTGCTAACGCTGCTTGTGAATTTTCTGCCACGGATTTGACATATGAAGGCTACAGAATTCCTAGAGACGCCATTTGTTCCAGTGTGTATGTTATTAGAACGTACTACTAATTACATTTGACTTTTTTTATTGACTTTTTTTTTGGGGGGGGGGAACTACTTATCTTTTTCCAAGCTAAACAAAGAAAATCATTAAAAAATTAGGACACAACCAAAACATGCCATTTCAATTAGTTATTTTCGTAAGTTCCAACTTGAACGCAAGTCCCATCTCCCTCTAAGCCATTTACCACTCCTTTCTGGTTTAGCGTGTAGCCGAATCTTTCAGAGATAAGAGTTCACACGGGAGGAGATAGAAGAAGATTGTTTTACTATAAACTATTAATTTATTCTACAAAGTCTATATATATATGGTTTGAAAATAAACATAAGAAAAAAACTCTACAGAAGTACTGCACGAGAAGAACTACTTGTAACACTTCAGAAATCCGTATTTCTGAGGTTCTTAAAACCAAGTTCTACTATATTAAAATTGTCCAAGGTTCAACTTTCTGATATTATAAACCTAGTTGTTCTGATTCGCATTTCCAAAGGACAGAGCATCATACATTTTAAAAATCCGTGTCCCACTTAGGCTTCCAAAATAAATTTCAAACATAACATTGACATAACACTGAAATTTTATATTATTATTACTCTTTGCAAAAACCTCTCAACTTCATTGGCTTGATTCCCTCCCTAAGCATACTAGGTCTAGAAGGCTCTAGAGTATTTGTTTTTGGGCTTCCTGATTTCGGACCTACCTTTCTCTTCTGTTCTAATATAAATACAGAAGAGAGAATAATAAGGACTTTTTATGGCACTAGGTATCTACCAAGTGACATATAGCGATCGCAAATTCTGTCGGTGTGTCTGTCCCGGTTTTGCTACTTTAGGCACTTCCAGGTAAGCTAGGACGATGGAATTTGGCAGGCGTATCAGGAACCAGACCAAATTAAATTAAAAATTGTCATTTCCCTCATTAGACCATCTGGGGGGAGGGGGAGTAGGGGGACGGTTAAATCGGAAAAATTAGAAAAAATGAGGTATTTTTGACTTACGAACGGGTGATCGGATCTTAATAAAATTTGATGTTTGGAAGGATATCGTGTCTCAGAGCTCTTATTTTAAATCCCAACCGGATCCGGTGACATTGCGGGAAGTTGGGGGGGGAGCCTAAAATCTTGGAAAACGCTTATAGTGGAGGGATCGGGATGAAACTTTGTGGGAAAAATAATCGCAAGTCCTAGATACGTGATTGACATACGTCTTCACACAAGAATCCTGCTGCATTGATTGGCATTGGGAATCAGTGTTACAAGCTATAAATTAACTTCCGGACTGAAACGAACCAATATTGAAAAGGACTTACGGTTTTGGCATACAATCTTCTTCTTGGTGCCTCTTCCAATCTAGATTCCGACAAAACTCCCTACAATAGTCAGCTCCACAAGCAGAACATTTAAAAAGAGCATCATTTGGACAAGGATAAAAGTGGCATGCAGGATTTCCTTTAGTCTATAAAAAGAATTATAAAAATAAATAAAAAGAATTACGATAGAAAATAATATACTAATTCACTACAACAGCATTAAGCTAGTCCTATGGTGGCACAGTAGGATCAATCTCGGCTTGGTAATACAGGACCCGGAACAGCGACAATAACTGACAAAATTTATGAGGGGGCAAAATATATCATCCAATATCATGGGCGGGGGGGGGGGGGTAGTCGTTTTTTTTTTTTTACCACAATATACCAAAAGTCATTTTTCAAAGAAAAACCTAAAATTTAGAGCGGATGGGGCAAGAAATCCCTCTCGATCGACGCTACTGACCCAGAGTTCAATCTCAGCTGCAGTAACCCGTTGCAAGACCCAGATTGAGTCCATTTTCCATTTTGATAATAATATAATCCGTTTCAAAATAATCCAACACAAGAAGAAGAAGCTTTAAGCTAAACGAAGCAAATAAAGAAAGAAAAAAGTCAAACACCAAATGGTTGTGACATATCCGCTTTACTGATAATTGCGAAACTATGTCGTCGCATTGCATTATTGTTCAGAAAGCTTGCGTCACCACTTGCATAACAAGAGCTAAGAGCTCATATGGCACTTGTGACGAGGTTGGAAGAGCCAAGAGCTTATATGGCATGAGCTCTAGTAAAATTCTAAGAATCAATAGATCTATTTAAAAGAAAATCAGAGGTTTAATGCCGGTCGGGATTTAAAACAAGAGCTCTGAGACACAAGGTCCTTCTAAATATCAAAATTCATTAAGATCCGATCACCCACTAGTAGGCTAAAAATACCTCATTTTTTTCAAATTCTTCCTCTCCTTTCAAGCCCCCCCCCCTCTCCCAGACAGTCGAATCGATGAAAAAAAAAATTATGAAGTCAATTTGTGCAGGTCCCTGACACGCCTACCAGTTTTCATTGTCCTAGCATATCCAGAAGCACCACACTCGCCAAAGCACTGGACCCCCCTAACTTCCCCAAAGAGAGCGGATCCAGCCCGGTTATGTCAATCACGTATCTACGACATTTGCTTATTCTACCCACCAAGTTTCATCCTTATCTCTCCACTCTAAGCGTTTTCCAAGATTTCTGGTTCTTCCCTCCAACTCCCCCCAATGTCATTAGATCTGGTCGGGATTTGAAATAAGAGCTCTGAGACGTAAGTTCCTTCTAAATATTAAATTTCATTAAGATCTGGCCGCCCGTTCTTTAGTTAAAAATACCTCAATTTTTCTAATTTTTCCGAATTACCCCCCCCCCCCCAACTCCCCCAAAGTAAAAGGATCCATTCTAATTATTTTAATCACGTATCTAAAACGATATGAAATGAAAATGGAGCAATTTAGACATAAGGTCTTTCTATATATCAAGTTTCATTAAAATCCGATCACCCATTCGTAATATAAAGAAACCTCAATTTTCACGTTTTCCAAGATTTCCAGTTTCCCTCTCCACCTCCCCCCAATGTCAACAGATCTGGTCGTGATTTAAAATAAGATGTCTGAAGCGCAAGACCCTTATAAATATCAAATTTAACTAAGACCTGATCACCCGTTCGTAAGTTACAAATGCCTCATATTTTCTAATTTTTCTCAATTACCCCCCCCCCCCCAACTCTCCCAAAAAGAGCGGATCCAGTCCGTTTGTGTCGGTCACGTTCCTTGAACTTGTGCTTATTCTTCCTACCAAGTTTCATCCTGACCTCTCCGCCTTAAGCGTTTTCTAAGATTTCTGGTCCCCCCCCCAATGACACTGGATCCGGTCAAGAATTAAAATAAGAGATCTGAGTTACGAGGTCCTCCAAAATATGAAATTTCTCTAAGATCCGATCACTCAGTCGCAAGTTAAAAATACTTCATCTTTCCTAATTTTTCAGAATTAACTCTCCCCCAACTCCCCAAATGAGACCGGATCCATTCCGGTTATGTCAATCACGTATTTAGGGTGTGTGCTTATTCCCCCTCCCCAGTTTCATCCCGATCCCTCCAATCTAAGCCTTTTCCAAGATTTCCGCCCCGCCCCCCAACTCCCTCCAATGACACTGGTTCCGGTCAGGATTTAAAATAAGAAATCTGCGTTACGAGGTCCTTGTAAATACGAAATTTCATTAGGATCCGATCACTCCTTCGTAAGCTAAAAATACCTCATTTTTTCTGATTGTTCAGAATGAACCCTCCCCCCCAACTCCCCCAAAGAGAGCGGATCCGTTCTGGTTATGTCAATCACGTATCTAGGACTTGTGCTTAGTTCCCCCCCCCAACTCCATCCAATGACACTGGTTCCGGTCAGGATTTAAAATAAGAAATCTGCGTTACGAGGTCCTTGTAAATATGAAATTTCATTAAGATCCGATCACTCCTTCGTAAGCTAAAAATACCTCATTTTTTCTGATTGTTCAGAATTAACCCTCCCCCCAACTCCCCCAAAGAGAGCGGATCCGTTCTGGTTATGTCAATCACGTATCTAGGACTTGTGCTTAGTTTTTTCCATCAAGTTTCATCCCGATCCCTCCACTCTCAGCGTTTTCCAAGATTTTAGGTTTCCTCGTCCAACTCCCCCCAATTAAACCAGATCCAGTCGGGATTTAAAACAAGGGCTCTGAGACACGATCATTCTAAATCTCAAGTTTCATTAAGATCCGATCACCCGTTCGTAAGTTAAAAATACCTCATTTATTCTAATTTTTTGGAATTAACCGTCCCCCCACTCCCCCCCCCCAGATGGTCGAATCGGGGAAACGACTATTTCTAATTAAATCTGGTCTGGTCCTTGAAGCGCCTGCCAAATTTCATCATCCTAGCTTATCTGGAAGTGTCTAAACTAGCAAAACTGGGACAACCAGACAAACCGACCGACAGAATTTGCGATCGCTATATGTCACTTGATTAATACCAAGCGCCATAAAAACTCAAAAGGAAGATGATAATGTTTTAAATTTAAGTAAATGGTTTGCTACAGCGGCTAAAAACGAGTCATGGTATTTTTCTAATCTTTTCACCGAGTAACATACCTGTTATTGGTGATACTATTGCTGCTTCTGTGGCGTCGCAAGTGAATGAACTCAATCGAAAAATTGACGGGCTTACCCAGGCAAAGGCAAACAAACAGAAATTAGCTGGCTTTATTAGAGCCCACGCACCTGCCAATCACCTTCTGCGTAACGCAAAGCCACTTACTTATGCTGTAGTCTTGAAGAATTGTCCCAATTTGTCTTTGCCAGAACAGAGGAAGGAGTTTGTAGACAGTCTATGTCCGATTGCTTCGAAAGATATTGAACAATTAGAACGTTCTGATAAAGAATGGAAAGCTGTCGTACGAAGCAAAAATGCTGCCAATTCTAACGCTGAAAGTGTGAAACAGTCCCAGCAAAATATAACAGCGTCAGTGAAGTCTCCAGCTTTCATTGCAATCGTTAAAAGTGTTCCATTAGAAATAGATGAGCCCGAGCTCATGATACGTATTCTTAACTGCTCTAAAGTAGTTCAATGTGGTAGATCTAGGGCATGTAAAGCTTATTTTGAACAGCAACTTCATTTGCCGACATTCCTAAGTGAATCTATCAAAATAGGCTACGAAAGACTGCCTGCTCAACAGTTCATTTTCATACCAAAAAAGGGTTTTAATTGTCAACAATCTGGTCACAAAGCAGCGGAGTGTAAAAATGTGACCCTGTGTTCAAGATGCGGTTCTGCTGAGCACATCTCATCCCGTGAAAATCCGCGCTCTAAGTCAATATTCTGTATAACTTGTAAGGTTTCCGGTCACACCAGTTACAGCGTAAAGTGTCTGTCCAATCTAGGTAGTGAAAAAAAGAATTTGTAATGCACCCACCAGGGATCTCTACAAAACAAAACCAAGATGTGAGATTTGTTTCATGGAACATAAACGGCAATTTCTTGAATAAAATATCAGTATTGGAAGGTATGCTGCTGAATAATGATTTAATGTGTATTCATGAGCCTTTCCTTACAGTCCTAGTCTTATTTTATTGGATATGAGTAGAGACTTTCGTACTTTTTCAGTTCCCGCAAAGCAGGTTCATTCCCGAGGTCATCATCTGGAGGCCTGGTAACTTTAGCCTCAGGGAGTATTCAATCCGGTTTGTTTAGTTCTAGTGATACTTTTCTAGCAGTGAGGGTAGGGTCTTGCGTAGTGATAAATATGTACTTGCCCAGAAATTATAAGAATGATCAATCGGAACGATTATTTGCACAAGCCCGTGGGAAACTGCATGCATGTATTAGACAAGTTCAAAAACTTAATACCCCTTGTGTTGTTGTTAGAAACTTTAATTGTGATATTAGTTTTTCTGAATCAGGAGTATTACTTCTTGTTTCTATTATCCGAGGTTTTTTTGCTGATGAGCTTGTTGCGCAATCAAGAACTGAAAATTTCCTATATATTCACACTTCGTCTCATACATCAAATCTACATCATGTGGTTACTTCGATTGATTTCCCAATTTCTGTTGTGTAATATCTAATTACCAATAATCAGACCACCTTCCCATAGCAGCGTCTTTTAAACTAGATTTAACATATACACCAATGAACCAAGAAACACCTAAGCCTAAGCGGTTTTCAAAGATGGACTGGGATAAGATTCGTTGCCTCCTATATCAAGAAGTTTTTGATTCTATTTTGCAAAAATGCCCATACCTTTTCAGCTTCTTCAGACATCCTTTCCTATTGATGAAACTGAGATACGAATTATCCTTGATTTTTATTGTGCTATGATTTGCCACGCTCTAAGATGTGCCGAAAAAGTAGTGGTTCCAACCAAAAAATACGCATCAGCACTCACGTCCGCGATTGGTAAAAAACATAGAACTCTCCAAAGCATGCTCCCATGCAAAGCTTTGGTTTTGTATTTGGAAAGATAATGATCGTCCTAGGTAGGGTGTTTTGAACGATATTCGGCTCTATACAAAGCATATTTTTACAAGTGAGCTAGCTCGTCACCATGCAGGCCTTGTTGATTCATATTCACTTAAAGTTTCTGCTTCGCCCAATTATATTTGAAAATACCGTACTCCCTCAACACCACATCAACACCGTACATCCCCCTATTTGAGTGGAAAACATATTTTTCGAATGAATTTGCCGCACCAGATCCAACTTTAGAGTTAGAAATATGAATCCGAACTTGGTGAATTTCTATCTGTTTACCAAGAGTCTCACTATGCTGCTAGAATGCAGGTCATGATAAATACAGTGTCCAAACTCAAACGGAGAGCTTCGTTTGGTATAGATAATATTAATGCATTTCATATTATCCATGGAACCCTTTTGCTCATGTCACACCTATGATTGCTCATGCAAATGATTTTTGATACTTTTAAATTACCGGCGTCTTTTTGCATTGGTGATTTCACTCCTATCCTCAAGAAAGGCAAATCCAACATTCAGTGTTTAATCTTTAGGCTTATTATAATCTACTAAATTCTGTAAACTGTTTGAACTGCTTTTTGTTGATGAATTAAAGGATAAATGTAGCGTTCCACCATACTAGTATGGTTTTCATAATAATATAGGATGCGTTGATTCCCTTAGTGTTGTAGCTAATGCCCTAATAGAGGCTGAACTGGCTCAAGAGGGTCTCGTTCAAGCAGCATATTGGTACACGCAGCCATGCTCTTTCATACGGCAAGAATAGTTGTTCACCCCTGTATTATTTGTACCTTGAGAAATTTATATTCGCGGCTTTAAGTATGCATTAAAATTACAAATTAATTAAACTTGCCGGTTTCCAATTCATCTAATCTAACATATGCTCTACGAGTCTTTCTTGTCCCACAAGCTCACCGAGTAATCCGATAGCTTTGTCTGTTTATAAAGGTACGCGTTAAGGTGCTATCACTTCGCCAACTCTTTTTAACAGCGTCGTCCTAGATGCTCAATCGAAATGCACAACCTCATGCAATGCGTTAAGGTGTTATAACTACTCTTTAACAACGTTGTCCAAGAAGCTCAATCAAAAATGCATATCCTCATGCAATGCGCTAAGGTGTTATGCGTTACGCATTAAGGTGCTATCACTTCGCCTACTCTTTTTAACAACGTTGTCCAAGATGCTCAATCAAAATGCATATCCTCATGCAATGAGGCAGCAACACACGCAACACTTGTCTGTTATGTGGATGATGTCCTTAATCTTAGCAGGTCATTAAAGCGTTTCAAAGAAAACTTTAGCATACTCAAGAGTAAATATTCTCAGTTGGGCTGGAATTTAACTCTGAAAAATCTGATATTTTTTTTATTTAACAGGGGAAATCCGGGTCCCACACCGTCAGTCCAACTGGGACGTTCCTAGGAGAGCCAGTTAAAAAAACGTGTTTGTCTTGGTCTACCAATTGGCCCATCCCTGAAACGAACTCGTTTTCTGCTGATTTCCCACCTTGAAAAAATTATGGTGCGTCTTGTGCTTACGTTGTCCGAAATAAAAAATGTTTCAACCGAATAATCCTCACTAAACTGTATAATTCAAAAGCACTACCACATTTTCTATACGCAACACCTTTTTGGAAGATTTTTTTTCTCAAACAGATAAACGTAAACTCCTTTACGTTTCAAATTTGCAAAATATTTACTTTAATTACCCCAGTGAACCCGAGACTCAGCATTCATCTATGATTATAAAATACCCAACCCAGTAATAGCTAAATAAAAACGTATTTCGAAACAAAATCGCAACGCCAATTTTCACTGATGGTATCCCCTTCTTACAAAGTGATATTTAAAGTTGTATGTATGTAAAAGTTGTTCGGTAGTTTATAGGTAAAAGAATGATTAATTATAGGTAGTGTTTATTAGTTGTTCTGATAGTGGTGATGTCTCTTTTTTTCTCCTATTCCTTTTTTTTGTCCTTTTCACTATGTACTCCGTCTCTGTGTAATATTGTATTGTATAATGGGTTAGAAATAAATAAGTAGTTTCTTACCCTAGCATGCAGACACAAATAAAACAAAAACCAATTAGCAAAGTATGCAACCCCTCGCCCTCAAAGATTAACATACTACACTTTTTGCTTGTGATTTGTTGGGATTAAGGAGAAATCCCTCAACTGTAAATTTTTGACAGCACAGATTCCAGAGCCAATTCGTTCTTGAACTGAAACTAGACTTGTTAAACTCTCGTTCTGAGTCAGGACTGAGTTCGTTATATTTATATCAAATAAGGACATAGCTCGTTTCTGCAAGGAATTGCTACTTTTTTTTTGCACAGATAGTCCGCAAATAAGTTCTGAGGCAATACTGGCTAAACACGGCAACAAGAGAAAACACTGGGCAGCAAAAAATTGAGAAAAATACACAGTCAGTAAAAACAAAGGAACTGCCGATATTTTGACAGATATATCAACTGAGTTATCATCAGTAAATTAAAAAAAAATAGATTGAAGTCAAGGAAACGAAATAAAAGAAACTGAACATGAAATAAAAATAAAAGAAATAAAAAAATTATTGAATTGCGCAAAGAATCCCAACCAGTAGAGGAACGAACTGAATCAAAGCCACAGACTGACTAAGTGCAAAACGAACCAAGTCCTCACCCATGCAAAAACATGATGTAAAATGTCCTGACCATGATGCTATGTCCTGACTAGATGTGAAAGGAAAGTAAGTCGGAGAAGTAGAATTTCAGTGACACAATACAAAAGCGACTCAATTGCTGACTAAATTAAAAAAGAAGCTAAGTCAGAGCTGCAGAATTGCGGTGATGCGGTGAGAAAACGGGTAAGCGTTGATATACCTTGCTCTTTGCGTCAAGTTCGACTGTTCATCCTGATTTTTAAGAACAACTTCTGAAACACAAGGGCTGTTTAACTACAATAGGAATATTTTTTAAAAGGGGTAAGAACTTTAGCGTAGAGAGCAAAGTATTGAGGAGGAAGCAACCCCGTCATACGCCGAATAATTTCTGTTCGTTAAAATTTAATGTTGCTCCTTACTTTCAGTTTAAAAAACTCATTTTTTTTTTAATTTACAGTAGAGCGAGTGTATGGGTCAGAGAAATTATTTTCGCCCGCAAAGCAGCCGAAATTGTCGAAACGAGTAAATAAAAAGTGCAATTGCCCTTATTTTTGCACCCCTTTGAAAACCTATTCAAGAAAAGAGAATACTTAAAGAAAGTATTATGTAACAAAGGGTCTAAGTTGCTTTGAAATTCAGAATTTGAGAAATTTCATTTTACTTATGTGCCAGATGTATGAATTGAATCAGTGAATGAATTCAGTAGATGGCCTAAAACAGTATTTTCTGGCAAGAAGTGCCGTCAAAATATGGAAACTACCCTCAAGCCCTGCTTTTTTCTTTTGATTTGCCCAAAACATAAATTTTATCGGAAATGATTAATCTTAAATGGCTGCTTTAAGCCACGGGGCAACAAATAAATTTTGAACTGGCAGTAGGAAATGTCTTTTTCCCGTGAATTTTTCTTCTATTATACATTCATTTAAGATGACTTCCTAACATCAGGATGGGCAAAAAAGCATACTCTGGAGGGGGACGACGGCCCCTCCGAAAACAACCATGGGCTCTTCTTAAGCACTAATAATGAAGCTGACTGCATAAATTGATGACAACAATTATTTTATTATCGAAATGTCTCTAATAACTACTGTGTATTTCCGGGACGTATAACATACATTTCCTAATTGCAGATTTTTGAAAAAAAAAGAAGAAAAACTGCAAAATAGAAGAAAACAACCATAAATAAAAAAAGGATGGTCATGTTTGTGCGTACAGAAAATTTTTCGCCCCTTTATTAGAACAAGAGCTAAGAGCTCATATGGCACTTGCGACGAGGTCGGAAGAGTCAAGAGCTCATATGGTGTGAGCTCTAACAAAATTCTAAGGATCAATAGATTGCTTTAAAAGGAAAATCAGAGGTTTAATGCGGGTCGAGATTTAAAATAAGAGCTCTGAGTCACGAGGTCCATCTAAATATCAAAATTCATTAAGATCCGATCACCCACTCGTAAGTTAAAAATACCTCAATTTTTCTAATTTTTTCTCTCCTTTCAGTCCCCCCCCCCCCAAATGGTCGAATCGGAAAAAACGACTTTGTCAATTCATTTTGTGCAGCTCCCTGACAAGCCTATCAATTTTCATCATCCTAGCACGTCCAGAAGCACCAAACTCGCCAAAGAACTGAACATCCGCTCTCCAAAGAGAGCGGATCCAGTCCGGTTACGTCAATCACGAATCTACGACATTTATAAGAGTTTTCCAATTTTTCTGGTTTCCCCCTCTAACTCCCCCAATTTCAGCAAATCTTGTCGGGATTTGAAATAAGAGCTCTGAGACACGAGTTCCTTCTAAATATCAAATTTCATTAAGATCTGATCACCCGTTCTTAAGTTAGAATTACTTCAATTTTTCCAATTTTTCCAAATTAACAACCCCCAGATCACCCAAAGAGATCGGATCCGTTCCAATTATGTCAGTCACGTATCTATAGCTTGTGATTATTTGTCCCATCAAGTTTCATCCCGATCTTTCCACTCTAAGCGTTTTACAAGATTTCCGGTTTTCCCCCTCCAACTCCCCCCAATGTTACTGGATCTGGCCGGGATTTAAAATGAGAGTTCTAAGACACAAGATCCTTCTAAATATCAAACTTCATTAAGATCTGATCACCCGTTCGTAAGTTACAAATACCTCATTTTTCTAATTTTTCCAAATTACATCCCCCCCCCAACTCCACCAAAGAGAGCGGATTTGGTCCGTTTATGTCAGTCACTTATCTTGGACTTGTGATTACTCTTCCCCAAGTTTCATCCTGACTTCTCCGCCCTAAGCGTTTTCCAAGATTTCCTCCCCCCCCCCCCTAATGATACTGGATCCTGTCGTAAATTTAAAAAAAAGGTCTGAGTTACGAGGTCCTTCTAAATATGAAATTTCATTAAGATCCAACCACTTCTTCGTAAGTTAAAAATACCTCATTTTGTAACATTTTAGAATTAACCCTCCCCCCAACTCCCTCAAAGAGAGCGGATCAGTTCCAGTTATATCAATCACGTATCTAGGACTTGTGCTTATTTTCCCACCAACTTTCATCCCGATCCCTCCACTCTAAGCGTTTTCCAAGATTTTAGCCCCCAACTCCCCCCAATGTCACCAGATCCGGTTGGGATTTAAAATAAGAGCTCTGTGACAAGATATCCATCCAAACATCAATTTTAATTAAGATCCGATAACTCCTTCGTAAGTTAAAAATACCTCATTTTTTTCTAATTTTTCAGAATTAACACCCCCCCTCCTAACTCCCTCAAAGAGAGGGGATCCGTTCGGTTATGTCAATCACGTATCTAGGACTTGTGATTGTTTTTGCCAATGAGTTTCATCCCGATCCCTCCGCTCTAAGCGTTTTTAAAGATTGTTGGTCCCCTCCACAACTCCCCCCAATGTCACCAGGTCCGGTCGGGATTTAAAATAAGAGCTCTGAGATACGATATTCTTCGAAATATCAAATTTCAATAAGACCAAATCAGTCTTTCATGAGTTATAAATACCTTATTTTTTCTGATTTTCCAGAATTAAACGCCCCCCCCCCCAACTCTCCTAAAGAAAGCGGATCCGTTCTAGTTATTTCAATCACGTATCTAGGACTTGTGCTTATTTTTTCCACCAAGTTTCACCCCGATCCCTCCACTCTAAGTGTTTTCAAAGATTTTAAGTTCCCCCCCCCAATGTCACCTGATCCGGTAGGGATTTAAACTAAAAGCTCTGAGACACGATATCCTTCCAAACATCAAATTTCATAAAGACCTAATCACCTGTTCGTAAGTTAGAAATACCTCCTTTTTTCCAATTTTTCCGATTTCACCGTTCCCCCACCCCCCCCCCACCCCAGACGGTAGATGGTCGAATCAAGGAAACAACAATTACCAATTTAATCTGGTCTGATTCCTGACACCACCGCCAAATTTTATCGTCCTAGCTTACCTGGAAGTGTCTAAAGTAGCAAAACCGGGACAGACAAACAGACCGACCAACAGAATTTGCGATCTCTATATGTCACTTGGTAGATACCAAGTGCCATAAAAAACATTTCTTTTTGCGTAAAAAGTGGTGCAATAATACTACGCTTTCCCAAAAGTGTAACTTTTAGAGAAAAGTACTATCCGTGGCAAGTGGCAACCCTGACGAGAAGTTAACAAGAGACCTAAAAGCTAAAATTGGATAAAAGCTAAAATGGATTTATTTTAAAATAAAAGCTAAAAGGGATTTATTTAAAAATGGATTATTTAAAAATAAACCAACATTTTTGATCACCAACTATTTCACGCAAAAGCCCGAACAGTGTCCAAAACCCTAGAAACGCGCACGTTTGAAGTGATGAGCTTTAAATCCCCTACGCTTTTTTTCTTTAAACTTAAAAGTTTTAAAAAGCAGCTGTTTGAACAGTTTTTTTTTAACGAAAACAGTTATTTTCTATTTTTACCAAAAAAACAGACTAGAAATAGAAACAGGTCTTCTGTTTTCGATTGGCCTGTTCTGTTTCTGTTCTGTTTCATTCAAGTCCTTTTTCTTTTTTTCCTGTTTCTTCCACCAGAAGAACAATGCACATGCTTATTCTCAATCCGTCTCCCGACACAAAAGGAGATATCAATCCTATTTTTGGTAGAAAATCGGAAGATGGCTCTCAGGTTGAGACTCATCTAGTGACTTTCTACCATAAAACGCTAAGGTGTTACACTATTTGAAAAAAAAAATGTACTACGGGCAAGAAGGATTTACGTGATGTAAATGTGCTACATCAGGTTGCACAATATTACACACACACACAGTTTAATGTAAATGCGTGGATATAGCATTCAAAATAGAGTGGATAAAACTTACTGGCAATGGCATATTTTGGAAACTTTGTCGGTTTGGCGGTTGGTTTGAATTGTTTTTTGGGCTTGTCACCTCTGGTATTTCTTGGGTTGTTCTTCCTGGCCTGTTTCCATATCGCAAGTTTGAAATATTTGAGGAATCTGTTCTTGGTTCTCTATGAGACTTGGCAAACGACACGTGGAGATTGTGTGGTGGTGCCCCACTTATACTATTCAGAGCTAATTCCGCTTCCCTATAAAAATTATAAAATAAAGTAAATTATATTTACTATATATAAAATAAATATATAAAATAAAGTAAATTATAAAAAAAAAGCTACTCATTAGGGCGTCAATCAACAAAAATACAAGAAGAGGGACAAAGATTTTATAGACACACATAAAGGCTAGGTCTAGGGGAGTGAGATAATTTTCTGTTTAATCATTTTTTTTTTCGTCAAAAATACCAAAAAAAAGGATTTTTCAAAATCTAGAGGGAAAATTACCCAAAAAGTCACCCGTCTTATTGGTGTCCCTGCAATCTACCCACCAAATATTGCCTAGTGGACAAGTTCCCATTTATATGGAAAACTAAGATCCATTCAATTGGATATTATGGATAGCAAGTTGGATCTAGTCTTCCGTATTAATTAAGTAAACGAATCTTTTTCTGATCGAAGCAAAGATTGAAGATCAAACTTAAAACGAAAATTATTGCTTTGAAATTTGTGCAACAAATATCTGTAATATGGATTCAAATAAATCGTGACCTTTCCCTAAATTTGTAGAATTCTTAAAACTAGCACTTTATTGAAAACATAAAACGACGCAATAAAATGCGACTAGGAAAAGAAAAATCCTTAAGAACCTATTACTTCGAACCTCTTCTTAACTTTCCCTAAAAAAATTTCGAATTTTGTCAAGTCCAAGGGGCATATTATTTTCACTATCTTTGAAGTTGAATACACAAAAAATAAATGGTTTATGAAATACTGACCCATATGAAAATATATAGAGATTTTAGAATCTAAAGGACATTAAACAAATTTTACATGTGTAGTTAATATAACTTACCAACATTCTTATTATTATTATTACATTTTGTTCTTTTAAAAAATCTGAGCTTCTAATGAGTGAATATTTTCACAATTTCCTATTTTTCGCCAATTTATTTTTTCTGTTTTTTCAATTCATTTTTATTTTTCCTTGTTGTCACTATTTCACCAATTTTCGCTATTTTTGATTCTCGGACTTAAACATTTTCCGAGAACAGAAGTCATTTGGCCAAGAAGGTGCAAGAACAAGAAAAACAGAGGAGAAAAAAGAGTCCAAATTTGATAACTACAAGTTATAATTATTCGCAAACTTTGCCTCTCACTTAAGAGGTTCGATTCCTGGTGTCACCAGTTATTTGTTTTGGGACGGGGGTTAGTGGCGTGACTCTGTAAGCTCAGCCAGAGGCGGCCCAGCTCTTTTCGTATCTGGAGGAATCTGGGGAAGGTAAACAGGAAGGGTGTGTGAAAGCAAAGGAAAGCTGGCCCTTATCCTCCCATTGCACTTCCTTGCTGAAAGGCCTAGAGACGGAGATCAGTAGCACCGGTTCGGACTCTATGAACTCTAGTGCCGTATCCTTTACCTTACCTTACCTCTCACTCACAATATCGGCCTTTTCTTTTTTTCCAATTATCCATGGCTGTAAACTTGTTCATCACAAACTATCAGCTTGATTTTAATTCGAAAAATCAACTGACTTGGTCTCGGCCTTCGACCTAACCTCAGGGTCTACCAACTTGATTTTAATACAAAACAAATTATTTATTAATTACAATCAAGTTGGTGGACTGTGATGACAAAAGTTGAGAGCCATGGCTAATTGGAAAGACATATAGTCTGAGCGGGGTTCAAAAGCCTTTTTCAGAACTGTACAAAAATGATGCCATTTCATTTTTTTTGATATTTTATTCCCTTTATTTGCAAGGTGAAAAGATTTATAACTCAATTCTCTTTTTGCTATCAAATCAATTCAAACCCTTACCCTAAATAAGTTTATAATTGCTTCGGACAAGAGACAATAAAAAGCCCTTAAGGTAAAAGCATTTTCGAGATGTTTTGGGCTCTCTTTTGAAATTCCTACAAATTTCTTTTGGCAATAACGATTTTACCATTAAGATTAATCAGTATTTACCATTTCTGAATCAGCTTCTAATTACGATTTTTCTGATCGGGCAGTTTTTTTCGGTTACTATGGGCTGTGGTTTGCTCTTTAACTAGATTTTTGAGGAGGCTGAGAGGAGTAGACCTAAAAAGCATATATTATATACCTCAGGTTATTAGTTTTCGATTGTAAAAATTATGTACTCTTGTCATGTTTCCCAAGATTTCTACTCCGGAAATTGCAAAAAAAAAATATGCTATTTTTGGTGTCATCTGATACTTTAAGATGAAGTTATCAAGAGAAATTTACAAAGCATCGCGTAGCTTTATAATGAGTCATTAAACATCTTTCTATGATATTGCAGTAGCCTGAAACTTTTGCAAATAAGCCGACGATTTTAGAACATACTAGGGAGATGTACGAATAAAAATAAGCCGACGATTTTAGAACATACTAGGGAGATGTACGAATAAAAGTTCAAATAGGGATAAATTATTTTATCACACAGTGAAAACAATGTTTTTTTTTTGTTTTTTTTGTTTTTTTTTTTCTTTCTTTTTTAAATAAGCTGACATCTTTTATTTGTCTTCCATTTCTGTGTAAAGATGTTTCCATGGATGAAGGGATTTCTTCTATGGGGACCTGACTAGGTCTCAAAGTATTTTTCGACGTTTCTCCACCACTAAATGTTCTTGTTCTGTTAAATTTCTTGACGAAAAATTAACGACACCCGGTCCAAGAATTACCGAAGGGAGGACTTCTTTATTTTCAGGTAGTTGCAAAAACTTTTTAAGCATTCTTTCTCCGAAGAGGCGAAATCATGATTGAAGTGATTTTTTGCTCTTTGTTGAATAAAACAAGTCCCTTGCACTAACTATTTTTTTTCGCACCTTCCACCTCCTTTACTGCAACCAGAACCTTCCTCGATCCAGAGTTATGCCAAAATTATTAATCAGCAGCGTCCGGTCAGTCTCGAACAAGATGGATAAGCTGGAAACAGTCTTGCGTCAGAATAATATCTCAGTTGCCACCATTACAGAAAGCTGGAATGTGACTGAACAAACCTGTGCTATTTCAGGTTTTACGATTAGGATAATCACACAGCAATAGTGAGGCCTCAATCCTGATGGTGGCGTAACAATATTCTGTAGAAACAACATTACCCAAAAGTTCATGCCCCAACTTGAAGACCCCATCACTGAGTCCCTGTGGGTTTATACAAAGCCTAAAGGACTACACCGGCGCTTCTCCTGCCTTATTTTGACAGCTGTATATTATACAGAAACCGCAAGAAACCGTAAAGAACTGTTATTGAATTTGCAAAAGGGGCTAATTTTGCCCGACTAAGTTCAGCTGCCCCACCATTGTTTTACGTGGAGATTTCAATCAGACGAATAAGCAGTATTTGACTTCTAGCCTTGGTCTGAAAGAAGTTGTCAAAACCGCTACTCACGTTGCTGGCTGTACACTAGACTTGTTTTTGACTCATGCTGAGAGCTTGTACCACAATCCCATCTGCCTGAGATCATTAGAAAAATCAGACCATTATACTGAGTTCTGGCAGGCAAAACTCCCGCAGCAGCCTCTAAGAACGTTCCTGTGGTAGTAAGACCTGTCACTGATACGAACATTCGGTCATTCGAACAACGGATAAGTCAGCATGATTTCTCAGCAGTAATCAAATGAACAATCCATGGACAGAAAAACCAAACTTCTAAACTCGATCTTGTACAAAAAGTACGAGGAGCACTTCACAACAAAGACTGTTTACAAGCCCTACTCTGATCGCTCATGAATAACAACTGAAACCTAGAACATTGGTAAAGGTTTGCACAACAAAGTCGTTGCCTTCTGCTGCAAGGCCAAGAAATAATTTGCTGCAAACCACGCCAATCTGGCACACTGAAATGGCACGATTCATTAAAAAAGCTGACCGGCAAAACCCGAGACCCTCACTTATGGATTCTTAAAGGGGAGAACTACTATTTGACAGTGTCAGGGGTGAATAGCTTTTTCACTGGTATATGCATCACTTGCCCGAGGTTTACGAGTAAAGAACTTGCAACTGTTCTCGAAAAATCTAGACAGCGTAGCGAGCGACCGCCAGTAGAGCCTTATCAAGTTTCTCATCAACTACTGAAAATAAAACGTAAGAGCTGGTCATACCCTGGTGAAATCCATGTGAGATTTCTTCGCAGATTTCCTCCCTTCATAGCGACTTCTCTAGCAAGTATCATTAATCTGTGCCTGACTCTCCATAAATTTTCAAATCCTTGGAATAAATATTGTGCGATGATTTGAGACCAATTTTGGTAACCTCGTGAATAGCAAAAGTTACAGAGACATTCATTTCAAGGCTACTGTTGAACGATATAGAGCCCCAATTACTCTTATCAATACGGATGCCTTCGTGGCTCCAACGCCTAAGTGTATCCCGCCAGGATGTATGATGATATTCTATCCTGGCTAGAGAAGGGGAAATCCTTCGTAGATCTTGCCGTCACTTACAATAGAAAAGCATTCAACTTGATGAAACACCTTGTTGCTCTTGAAACTTAATGGGAATCTTAATGGGAAACTTAATGGGAAACTTAATGAAACTGAAATGGGTGCGAAAACTAACCTATCGCTTTTAGTTGCTGACTTCCTGTCTGGCGTTGAACAGTGTGTCTTCGCTTTGAACGCAAGGTCTTAAAATTGCTGGTATTGTTTTCCTGGTTGTCATAAACTATATCATTCGATCCTTCAAGGTTGTATACAAATCTGTCGTCGATCTATCCTTCCTACTAAAACTTCCTGCTTACTATGTACTCGAAGGAGACTTTGCTGAGCCGAAAGTGACCCTAACATTATGAATATGTTTAGCAACGATTGTGAACTAGCAAGCCTCACTCTCAATGAAGTGAAGTGCAATGTAATGAAGCTCAACCCTCTAAAGACCCAGAGCCAGTACCTTTCTTCCAGCCTGTAAACAGCGAAAAGAAGCTGGACGTTACCTTCTCAACTAACTGCAGATTCAAGACTACACTCAAAAAGACTACACTCAAAGACTACACTGTCCTGCAACCACTTGTTACAACGAAAAGGTTCAGTTTCAGTGGGAAGTCAAAGAAACTGGCCTATATGACTAATTTTTTGCCTGTCCAGACGCGTGTCCTGTTTGATCAATCCCCTAGAAGACGCCTGTCCTGTTTGGTGCCTGAGCGTCCACAACTCGAGACGATTGTCTCCCAACAAAAATTAAATCATCCCAGTTTTCTTTGGTAAAATTCACAGCCACACTATTGTGAATGATAATCAAAGGATGCACTTTAGTTCTGGTTAAGTATAACACAATAGGAACTGAACAACATCAGAAATGCAAGTCTTTTTGGTTGTCGAAATGGTTAGTGTTGATCCATCTAAGCATTTACATTTACTAAAAAAAACCAAGGGGTAAACAACACAAAGAGGGTCTGCAAATTTGTCGTTTTATCCTTAGAGGAATACAAAATGTATATTTTTATGAAAATAACCCCGAAAATATATTTTCGATCTTCTAGAGGGGGGGAAGCCCCAACCCCCCTCAATCGACGCAACTGCATCTAAGCACTGTTTACTCAAGCAGTGGATCATCAATTTAGTTTTTTAGACTTATTTCCTAGTGTAACCAATTAAAACCAATTTAATCCGTGTCCTTCACGTTCTTTTTTCATTTATTTTTATTTTTCGTGCATTAAGCGTTTATTTTAGTTTGAAATTTAGTTTTGAAATTGTGGTGACAAGCCATTTACTTTATGCTAAATGCCTGCATAAAGAAAACAAGAGCTAAGGGCTCATACGGCACTTGTGACGAAGTCGAAAGAGCCAAGAGCTCATTTGGCATGAGCTCTAGCAAAATTCTAAGAATCAATGGATTGATTTAAAAGGAAAATTAGAGGCTTAATGTCGGCCGGCATTTAAAATAAGAACTATGAGACTCGAGGTCTTTCTAAATATCAAAATTTATTAAGATCCGTTCACCCACTCGTAAGCTAAAAATATCTAATTTTTCCTCTTCCTTAAGCCCCCCTGATGGTCGAATCGGGGAAAAAAATTTATCAAGTAAATTTGTGCAGTTCCCTGACACGCCTGCCAATTTTAATCGTCCTAGCACGTCCAGAAGCACCAAACTCCCCAATGCACTGGACCCCCCTAACTCCCCCAAAGAGAGCGGATCTAGTCCGGTTACATCAATCACATATCTAAGACATTTGCTTAAGTCTACCCACCAAGTTTCATCCCGATCTCTCCACTCTAAGCGTTTTCCAAGATTTCCGGTTTCCCCTTCACACTCCCCCAAATGTCACCAGATCTCGTCGGTATTCAAAATAAGAGCTCTGAGACATGAGTTACTTCTAAATATCAAATTTCATTAAGATCCGGTCACCTGTTCTTAAGTTAAAATACCTTAATATTTCTAATTTTTCCGAATTAACATTTCTCCACTCTAAGCGTTTTCCAAGATTTCGGGTTCCCCCCCTATCAACTCCCCCCAATGTCACTGGATCCGGTCGGGATTTAAAATAAGAGATCTGAGTTACGAGGTCCTTCTAAATATGAAATTTCGCTGAGATCCGATCCCTTTTTCGTAAGTTAAAAATATCTCATTTTTCTAATTTTTCAGAATTTACCCTTCCCTCCAACTCCCCCAAAGAGAGCGGATCCGTTCTAGTTGAGTCAATCACGTATCCAGGACTTGTTCTTTTTTTTCCCACCAAGTTTCATCCCGATCCCTCCACTCTAAGCGTTTTCCAAGATTTTAGGTTCCACCCTCCAACTCCCCCCAATGTCACCGAATCCAGTCGGGATTTAGGATAGAGCTCTGAGACACGATATTCTTCTAAATATCAAATTTCATTAAGATCCAATTACCCGTTCGCAATTGAAAAATACCTAATTTTTTCTAATTTTTCCGAAGTAACCGTCCCACTACTACCCCCTCTCGCCAGATGGTCAAAAGACTATATCTAATTTAATCTGGTCTGGTCCCTGATACGCCTGCCAAATTTCATCGTCCAAATTTCATCTGAAAGTGCCTAAACTAGCAAAACCGGGACAGAAAGACCGACAGACAGACGAACAGAATTTGCGATCGCTATATGTCACCTGATAAATACCAAGTGCCATAAAAAGTAATATATGCCATATGCTTCCATACAAAAAAGTACACTTTAATGCCATTGGCTGAATTTGGCCAAGCCAATATCAATGAAGAAAAAGGTCCATTTTTCAAGAAATGGGTTAACAAATGCACTAGTTTAAATAGTGCTGAGCGATAAATCAGATTGACAAGGAAATCCCTTTCCAGAAAAATTAACAATTCCGCCATTTCAAAACCTGGTTGGTTCTCCTGTATGAAGTTTTAAGCCAGTAAAAATAGCTTCATGTTTTGAGTCACAAGATTTTTTCTAAGAAGTTCCTCTGTTTCTTTTTGATTTGTCTCGTTTTTTTATCTCGTTTGGGGAATGCCTACATCTAGTAATGCAATTGACGATGATCGTGTGTGTAATCTTAATTTCTCACGTGTTTTTTCTCCCTTACGGAGAGTTCCCTGTTTTATTTAAGCCAATAAAAAGGAACGATAAAGTTTTAAGGTTCGGTATTTTTATCAAGTAAATGCTTTTTTTATGGTATAAATAAAAGTAAAACAGTTTTAATGGAAAAGGACCTATATTCTGAAAGCGCACAGAAATATCATCGCTTTATCCAGAGTTTGAATCAAGGGATGAGGGGTTACCAAAAGGGTTTATGTTCGTGGGGGCTTTAGTGATTTTTACCTGCATTTTTATGATCTTTTTTTTTGGGGGGGGGGGGAGAAATGGTTAAAAACCCAGAGGCCCCTGGATATAGCCCTGGGACAAATAAAGAACTTATAATAATTAAAACTTATTCCTTACTGAGGAGAGTCAAAAATAACTATTGCAGCCTTGTAGTCAAACTCGGGTTTTGTAGGCAATATTGAAGCCCTGGTCAATGTCCCATATCTTCCAAATATATCACAGATTTCATCCTAAAAATAATTATTCATTAATAAAATAAAGGTTGAAAATTACAATAAATGACAATTATAATATATCACCATAAGAATATAATAGGCACAAAAACACAATAGAACTTATCTCCTTTTTGAAAACAAAAACCATAGAAAAAACAAATACGAAACAAATACACCTTTCAAGAAGTGGTAGCTAATTACAATGTTTGTTTGTGTCCAAGATGCCTCCTCCAGCCACGAAAGCTGGGTAGAGGAGATGTACGCCTCCTACAAAATATTTCATCTGCATTTTTGTCAAATCTTCACTAGCGTGAACTTTTTGTGTGTTTAAGAGTTTACCAGGCATATCTTGATTGATTGGAAATTGAAATTTCTAGTTTACTCTTTAAGAGTCAAAAGAGATGAGAGGGAAACTAGCCCCCCCCTCCTCCATACTCTACCCACTCCTATCACCAAATAAATTCTACGTTCTTGCTTTTAGCAAAAAGTCCGTGGTAACGTACTATAAGTAAGGAGCGACGTGGATCAATAGTAATCAAACCTCTAGAAACGGAACTTTCATATCAATGCCTATATCAAAAGAATCGACTTATTATGCTGATTCCAAATAAGCAAGGTTTATCAAGTTTAGTGTTACATAACAAAAGCCACCAACCTGGGGAAATTTGCAAGATTTTCAAAAAAGAGGGAGGAAAAACCCTAAAAGTCAAGGAATATTAATGAAAATCACAGCATCAGATTCAGCGTATCCGAGAACCCTATTGCAGAAGTTTCAAATTCCCAGCAGCAAAAACATTAATTTGTATTTTTTACCAGAAGAAAATTACATGTTTATCTCTTATATATTCTTTTTTACTTTCCCCAGGGGTGATCGCAACAAAATAATAGTTCTAAAGTAACAGACAAGGGCTCATTCAAATGCCAATTAAAAGTTCTAGTTTCGTTTTCATGTGATAAAAAAAAATAGAGGGCAACTAGCCCCCCTCCCATCCCCTTTCTTCCTCAAAGACGTCCGATCAAAATTGGGAGATGGCCATTTTGTTTAGCATAATTGAAAAGCCCAGTAACTATGCCTTTGAGAACTTTGTATTCCCCTAATATTTTACCTCCCCCCAAAACGCTTTCTGCGTTAATATCTGTTCAGGCATGTATACAAAGGGCCATCTTCCCGCCTTAAACCCACGAAATACCATGATTTCCCATGCCTTGCTTTATTTTCGATTTATGCAGCTTTGTTTTTATCCACCTCCTTTCCAAATTTAATCCCTCTAGAATAAGCTTTGCATATATGTCTAATACATAAAACAATTAGGCTACACATTTAACGACAGCAGCAGTGACGAACTTGATGCAGCGAAACATTTTTATGTTGCAACTATGATCAAAAGGGGTAAAATGCGATTTATCTTCACATGGTCCATGATCCGGGAGTGAAGAGCCTGCAGATTTTAGTATTTCTTTTACATCAATCAAAATTCTTATTTTCCCAAGGCCGCTTTGAGGATTTTCCCAAGGCCACTTTGAGGATTATCCGCTTCTAGTCCTGTTTCGTCGCGTCGGTTGTGTTTCCAGTAACGCGCTAGCTTTTCAGAATTCCTTTCGCATTAAGTTTTGACTTTGCTCTTTCCTTTTATCAGATTAAATAATAATATAAAAAAAAGTTTTTTCAACTGAGAGCAAGGAGCAGCATTAAAACTAAAAACGAACAAAAATTATTACGTATACGAGGCGGATGTCCCTTCCTCAATTTCTCGCTCTTTACGCTAAATTTTGACTCTGTTCCATTTATTTAAATTCAAGGACCACTTAATTAGAATAATATTCTTTTTTAAAGTTTGCGGGGTCAAGTTTGACTTGACTCTGCGGGGTCAAGTCATCCTAAAAGAAATAGTAATTAGATATATCGACTATGCTGAACAAAATGGCTTTTTCAGAATTTTGATCCGGTTAAATTTGGGGAAAAGGGGAGGTGGGATAGGGGCTAACTACCCTCCAATATTTTTTGTCACTTGGAAAAGAGTACCAGAAGTTTAAAATTCCGATTAAACGAGCCCTCTCTCGATCTTCAAGGATTACTGCTTCGAAACGATCGCCCCTGGGGAAAAAACTAATAAACGAGGATTCACTTACTTTCTTCTGGCAGAAAAAAAATGCAAAATTCTACATTTCTGTATATAGGAGTAGAGTTCTTAGATATGCTGAATATGAAAGTGTGGTTTTCACCAAGATTGTATGATATTTTGGGGGCGTTTTCCCCTTTTAAAAAAAATTGAGCAAATTTTCTCAGGCTCGTAACTTCTGATGGGTGACATTAAACATGACGAATTTTATACATTTTCAATAAGAAACAAAATTCGGTTCTTTTAATGTATCTACTGTTATCAAGACTCTTTTCTTTGAGTTTTTTTTTAAACAAAACTAAAATTTTGTTAAAATTCTTGAACTTCAGAAAACAAACTGTGCAACGTTATAGACATTTGGGTTTATAGACAAGAATCAACCTGTTCTATATAGTTTCAAGCCGGTGTGTCGCAACATTGGTAATCAGCACCATCTATAACCCAATGAAATACCCTCAATCCAGCTGCAGCAGATGTGTGCCACCCCCTGAAAGATACAGAGCTCTGGATCACAAACTATGCTACTGCATTATACTGCAAAATCGTGATAAATAACGGATTGTTAAATCACTTTGTACTGACTTCAAAATGTCTTATAGTTGCTTAAGCAATTTAAATAATTTGCTACACAACACTGCCTTTCCATTTAGAAACCTCACCTTTTGTTTAACGCTTATCATATTGAACTTGCGCACTTGTATGATATACCCCCTGCCTAATATTCTTCTAATATGTTTCTCTGACGCTCACTCCTAATGAAATATATCAAAGTGAGATAAAATGTGATTCTTTAGAATCAAATTTGGGCTATATATTTGCACTTTAGGGAGGGGGGGGGGGGGGGTAAAGTATATCAGGTCTGCATGCCTAATGTCTTAGGTACAATTATTCTGCATATTATGTAGTAAGAATTATTTTCTAACTTCCCACTGTCCTAATACTTTACCCCCACCCCTAATGTGCAAATATGTAGCCCAAATTATATATTTTCCGTGTATTCTGTCACTTCTCTTTGTCTCGTCACACGCTAAGCAGAAAGAAACTAACGAAAGCACTTGGTTCTATGATACGTCAATGAATAAACAACTTGAGCGGTAGGGGATTTATCATACATGTACTTGAACTTGTTCTAAAAACAACAATCACTGTTAGTAGATAGGTCTTTCTTTTTCTTTTCTTTCCTTGTATATCAGTTATATTTCTCAACACCTACTCACTATTTTTAATTTAAAGAACAAAGAACAGTATAAATGAAATATAATTGCTTGAACATACAGTTTTTGGCAGTAGCGAGCGCCAAATTAAAAAAAAACGGAAACATGGATGATAAATTAGCAAACAAGATCTGATTTATTAGATATTGGTCTAAATGGCCTAATAATCAGCTGCACCTTTGACAGTACAATTATTTTTGAGAATCAAAAAATGTTTAAGTTTGAATTTTGACGGACGGAAGTGTCACATTCAACTGATTCGTTTTACTTATTTGTTTTCACCGTTCAACAAGGCCACACTGACGTAAATGCTGCTCTAAAAGCTTCAGATTTTGAAACAACCAAAATAAAATCTTAGAAAATCTGTTTTCAGGTATGTATATACCTATGAGTGGCTCAACCTGAATCCTTCCAAACGAAAAGCCATACCAATCCAACACAACAACGGGCAATCAACATGAAAACAACGGGCAATCAACGGGCAATCAACGGGCAATCAAATCCAACACAACAGTTGCTAATTAAAATTTATGAATTAATCGGTAAATTATTATAACTGATTCATGTATTGTCAACACAAGTCAATATGCATGGAAAACTTCAGTTAGTGGGACCATAGGAAGCAGTTTAAACATTGATTATAAGTTTTGTTAAGATATGATCGTCGATCTTATCAGACCAGCTAAATGTTATATAAAAATTCAGAAAATAAAAGGTGAATTAAAGTAAGGTAAATACAAATTAAAACAAAAAGTAATGTACACAGAAATAAAATTAAATAAAAACTATTTAAAATTTACCTCTTCCATATCCATCGGAATTTTCTTCACAAATAATTTCTGTCCTTCTCTAGACCTAAAAAGTGAACAGAATTTTAAATACCCACAAGATAATAATCTAGACCAACCATACGTGCGCAAAGGAGGTACTCCCACCCTTGATATCAGTGGAAAAAGACTTTGATTTTCGACATTTTATCCCATCCCCCTTTATAACCCTCATCTCCCCAGAAACACTCAATCCCCTCTATTCTCAAGGTTGGACCAGTGTTCACCTATAAAGTTCGATTGTATATAAAATTATTCCGGCATTTTCTTCTTGCTCATAATCCAACAATTTTGTCAACATACATCCTTGGGAGAGAAGAGAAAATTTCCCATGCTCCCATTGCGTGACGGTAGGGTTGGATATTTTTAAGGGCTAATATTTATGCAAACATATATAGATAATGGTAGCTTCTACTCGTTACAAAGAAAGGGGTTGTTAGAAAATAGGATTAAGAAAGAAGTAAACTACAAAGTAAGCTAATTTTTTTAAATTTATATCTCCCATGAAAACCAGCATAAAGCAATGGAGTACGGCCCAGGCATGTACGCTAAAGGAGGGGGCAACAATCTTGTTTCGAAATTCCTAGACTTTTTTTTTATTAAAATTATGAAATAGGCACTGTTTTTTATTATTATCCCCCACCACACCCCCCCAACCCCCCAAAAAAACAATTCCTGCGTATGTGCCTAGTACACAAGCGCGTACCAAAGATTTTTAGGGGAGAGAGGGGGAGTAAACAAAATTTAAAAGCGCATCAAAAAATGTTAACATGCATTTTTGTTACGTTTTTAAGAGTTGTGAAAAAACTTTAGGGGGAGGGGGGTTCCAACTCGGTGACCCAGCCTTGAATACAGCCTTCACATATGTCAATTTAATCAAAACCGATACAATGGTATCAAATTATTTAATTTTAAATTACGTTGTTAGATTTTCAATTGTCTAGGTCAGTCGTCAT
The DNA here is from genome assembly GCF_032884065.1 of Artemia franciscana. Lineage (NCBI taxonomy): Eukaryota > Metazoa > Arthropoda > Branchiopoda > Anostraca > Artemiidae > Artemia > Artemia franciscana. Next base: position 4,032,250 of record NC_088880.1, on the reverse strand, counting down.
GCATAACATTTCACAGGATACAACTACTAGTTTACTACCAGGGTCGTAGCCCCAGTATTTTACTGGGGGGGGGGGGTGCATGAAGGGTCCACATTCGGAGAGTTAAAAGGCATAGGTTATATAATATTGTTTTCCTTTCCAAATTATTGGGGAGGGGCAAAAGCCCCCCACCCAACGACGCAACTGCCCACTACTAACAACTCTCTCCAGTACCAACACAGCTACACACGCTCTTTTCTCCTTCCTAACATCATCTTCACTTACTCCTAGTCTTGGGTACTCATTCTTCATGAATATAATTTTCCAAACCTACTCTAGCACCCTGAACTCGTCAAACCTCTAAAAGTGGATTCATTGTTCTAACATTTTCATCTAGGAAGCTTAAATAATCAAAATAATCAAAGTCTATGAGTGTTTTACCTCCCCTTCGATTAAAACACTCCCCTTCGAAGGCTAAAACATTTTAGCCTTCGGTTAAGACTGCTATCCATAGTATAATCAAATAATAATAAAAAAATTTCAACTGGAAGTAAGGAGCAGCATCAAAACTTAAAACGAACAGAAATTATTACGTGTATGAGGGGGGTTTGAATTTCGTCCCAATTATTTAAGAACGACTCCCGAAACAATGTTCGTTTTAAGTTTTAATGTTGCTCCTTGCTTTCAGTCGAAAAAACTTGTTTATTTATTTAATTATACGATGGATAGCAGTCTTAATCGAAGGCTAAAATATAGAATATAGAAAATTTCCAACAGTGGAAACTAATGCTAGTGTCAAATTAAAAAAAAAATCATCCCATAATTCAAGCGTAGGGCGATTTCTTTCCGTTTTTGCCTATCTCCAACTGGTGCATGCTTGTTTTTTTAGGAACTTTAAAACATAGAGAAGAATAAATAATGCAGACTTTGGTCGTTAGTATCTCGAACAGCTCAAGTCAATTAGTGTACTTACAGTGGTATCAATCAATGAAAATATAGAAGGAGTAGGGCAAAGATTTTTTTGGTTTTTTAAAATGTAAGTACAAAAAAGGATATATTTCAAAAGATTCAAAATTGCCCCGCTCCCCTTCAGTAGCAGCCCCTAAAGCTTAACCTTCAAACAGTTTCCCACACTACCATAAACTTGCTTTTTACCGACTGGGTTCTGGCTAAATATAAATCTTGAGAACAAAAAATGGAGATTAATCATGACTGAATCTCAGCTTCATTTCTATATTATTGCAAATTAATTACATAAAATGAAGTGTTGCTTTTGTCAATGAAGTTGTCAGACGCTACGCTTTCAGTGATACTAACAGTCTTTGGTCCTTATCTCCTAGTATCAAATTTTCAAATACCCGATTTTTATAAATTTTGTAAATTTTCCAGAAATTCAATTTTTCCATTCTCTTTGAGTAAAACAGCACACAACTGAACCAGGGAAACTCATAGAACAGCACAAATACAGCAAAGAACAAAACAAAAGAGGCATATTAACTCACCTGACCCAACTTTTCCACAAGAAGCTATAATCATATTATATATATATATAATCATATAAATTATCAAAAAGAATAAAACAGCAGAATACACTATATGACAAACATTATAATTAACAATGTATTCTGCAAAAGCAATAACCAATAAATTGTATTTCCATGCCAGCCCAAGATAGATAGAAGTTCCACATCTTTTGTTCAAATATATTGTTAATAAGAACCTACAAAATTTCGACCCCCCCCCCACCTCCAAATAGATATGAAGTTCCAGTCATCCCAATATATTTTTCTATCGTAATTCGCATAATCGTGTTTGCTTGTTTCGAAAAAAAATTCAATAGCACAAAAACATTACCATTAGTGGAGTTTTTTTGAATATTGATCATGCAATAAAATTTATAAAAAAAAAGAAATAATTTTCACAATATGGGCAGGAGTTTTCCTATCTAAAAAATCTGGAAAGGTTTAAGTGAGCAAAAACTTTCTTATTCCAGTACCAAATTATTTCTTTAGAATGATACACAAATCTTAACTTTCGAAAAAGAAGTATTTTCAAGAAGGCCCGAAAGTGCTGTCATCTACTTTTACAGGATGTTTAATACATAAAGTTGAATGAAACTAGCTGACATGATCTCAATAACTTCGAGGAGCTGACAACTTGCCCTTTCTGTGGCATACATCAGAAAAAAATCTGATGGCTGCAAAAAATTAAACGATTCTTAATTCTGTGCACACAAATATTGGGAGGGGGCAAAGTAGGCCTGTTACTCCGCTGTACCTCTCCTTCATTCAATTTCAGCTTCTTAACAGAGAGGAAGGCCTGATTACAGGTGGTGTGAAGTAAAATCCCGCAAAAATGCTTAGTGTGTGTAATTGAAGGCACGATGCGGGTCTGTAGTCCTTTTACTTCCTCATTCCATTGCCAACATTTTAACAGAAAGGTACACAGGCTGTACCTTGTTTGAACCAAAATTTTGAACCATATTTTTCGTTTTTCCAAGGTCATATTTCGTTGGTGCTCAGGTACACTATAAAAGGTTGGAATAAAAAGTTTGCAACCTTTCATCAACTTCAATCCAACGGGACATTGTTTGAACCGAAAACAAAGGGCCAAGGTTTTGGACGTTTATCGCCTTTCTAAGGTCATATTTCGTTGGTGCTCAGGTACACTATAAAAGGTTGGAATAAAAAGTTTGCAACTTCTTTCATCAACTTCAATCCAATGGGACATTGTTTGAACCGAAAATAAAGGGCCAAGGTTTCTGACGTTTTTCGCCTTTCTAAGGTCATATTTCGTTGGTGCTCAGGTACACTATAAAAGGTTGGAATAAAAAGTTTGCAACTTCTTTCATCAACTTCAATCCAACGGGACATTGTTTTAACAGAAAATAAAGGGTCAAGGTTTCTGACCTTTTTCTACCTTTCCTACGTTTTCTACCTTGTTTGAACCAAAATTGTGCAAGGATTTTCAACCTATATGGCTGAAGACAAAAGTAGGTTTTTGGCCTCTCCAACGACCCCTCCCCCACCTGTTCTATCATCATCAATTATTTTTCAAAATAGTTTCTATCCTCATCAATTATTTTTCGAAATACCACTGATGTAAGATCTTGTTCGAAGCAGAATGGTGCAAAGATTGATAACTGGCAAACTAATATGGACCATGCTGCTGCTCCAAGACCTCACCACGCCCATAACCATCTTTTTATCAGAAATATAGTTGTGTGGCACTTTATTTGAATTCTAATCACAGTCTTCACATATTTCCTCATTATGTTCTGTTAGAATTTATATTCAATATGATTGCAGGCATACAATAAGCCCAGTGAATTTCAATACCCTCTCTATGCCAGTTGTTGTGCAGAAATTTCAGCATATCACATCTTTCTTAATCGGAATCACCATAAAGTTTTTCAATGCAAACTATTGGTTGCATAGGATAGGCTTATGGCCCCTATAACACCCTCTGTACTTCCCACTTCTAATATCAGAAATGTAGGTATAGCACATTGTTTGGATTAGAATCAGATAACAATTTCAATCGATAGGACTTGGAGAGCCGAAAAGTCCCCACCAATCTTCAAACACCCCGCACCTACTTTTTGCTTCAAAATCGGTACGTTTCATCCTGTTTAAAGTGGATTCACACAAGTATTACACATCTCTATCAACAAAGCACAGTGGTCATTCAGTGCCTCCAATTGCCCTTTGGGTCAGTGCATTGATATGAATTGTATTATCATCTTATTAAAAACAAATTGACAATTTCTTTCAGAATTAATTATCTTGAAAACACCACATAATTTACTTCTTTATCATTATTCAAAATGACCCTATGTAATAGGAAACAGTTTATTATAGTCATTCATGACAAAAATGTTTTAACCAAATATAAATAACAAACTATCAGAAGTAGCTGAGCATCAGCAGGAAGCTTTAGCTCCCTTCTTCACCAGGGTTATGGAGTCGAAGTTTTAGTAAATTTTTGCTGAATGGAGTTGGAATTGGGAGTCGGTATAGATAGATAAGCGTATTTCAAAAACCCGTGGGCCATATACACAAAAATATAAATAAATTACAAACAAGCAAGGAAATTAACAACAGTACGAACACGCACCAAAAACAGAATTCAACGCAAAAAGTACCTAATCTAACTACAAAAGAAATTAATCATATAAAACTTTTTCTTCTTATTAAAGATTTATCTATATATACTCCCACTCGAAATATTGTGGTTGGGTTACTATCTTGTAGAATACCCGGAAGCATCAAATTAACCCCATGCAAATAAATTTCCCGTAAATCCAAGAGCACCGGGCATTTCCGGAGAAAATGATCCAAGTCTTCATCATCATCATTACAAAGGGGACAAACATACCGCCTATCAGGACCAACTATCATTTTATTTTTGTCGAACGTTTTTTGCCTGTTCTGGATTGGAAGACAATTTGCCCTAAGCTGAATCCAACGACGTAGAATCATAGCCGGTAAGTTAAATTTAAAATAAACTTCCTCCCCAAAACTAGGTTTTGCCTGATTATAATGTTGCAGGGTTGTAGAATCAAAAACCAGTCCTTGCCAATGCTGAATTTCCTAACTCTCTAATATAAATCGTACCTGGCTTTCTAAATTTGTTGGTACATCACGAGAGCAGAGACCATTATTCCATAAATAAGGCATTCCTACTTTTTCTAGTAGTGATTTAATTTGGGATGGCCACGAGGTTTTTAAACCACATTTCAACACCTCTTCATATGCCGCTCTTACTAGTCTATCTTCATTACTCTTAGTTAACTTCAACCAGAATCTAAGCATTAAAATATACCTACGTAGCTTTAAAGAAAACAGGCCCATATCACCTTTCAGAATCTGTGAATGAGTTGTCTGATGTAGACCAAACACTCTTTTATAATACTGGAGCTGAAGGGACTCCAGTTGCTGCACCGTTTCTCCACCCCATATCTCTGCTCCATATTCTATCACGGGTAAAATTTTTGTGTTAAATATTTTTTTATGCATTTTTAGGTTTTTGATCCCCATTATCGTCGGGTTTCTAAATATAGCTGACATGGCCACCCTACCTCTCTTAATTATTTCATCAACATGACTCCTTAGGCTTCCATTTTCCGATAAGATAAAGCCTAAATATTTTATTCTTTTACTTATAAACAGTTCCTTATTATTAAGTTTAAATGTATATTTTTCATCGTCCCCAACCTTCCTTTTTTTAAAAATAACAACTTCGCTCTTTTCAGTATTCAGCCTTAACTTTTTTATATGCAAATATTCTTCTATGAGATTCAAAAGAGTCTGTAGATCTTACGGTTCATTAGCCACCAAAGCAATATCATCTGCAAATAATAAGAGAGATAGTTTTTGAGTCCCTAGGCTAACTTTCGGAGCCCATCTATTCTCTAGAAAATGAACAACATCATTAATAAAAATATTAAACAACTTAGGTGAAAGGGTGCTGCCCTGTTTTACTCCCCGCTTAATATCAAAAAGCTTCGAAAACCTATTACCAACTTGAATGATTCCACTCACACAAGTATACATGCTCACTATCAATCTAACAAATGAATGGGGAAGGCCTATATTTAGCATGGTATCCTTCAATAACTCTCTGACGACACTATCAAAAGCCTTATGGAGATCCAGAAATCCCACATAAAGACAAGTTTTACCCTTTCCATATTTATCTATTAATGCCTTTAAAATAAACACACTATCTGTCGTCCCATACCCTGTCCTGAAACCTCCTTGTTCCTCATGTATTAAATTATTTTTATTTAACCAATTGGAAAGCCTGGTATCTAATATTTTCTCCAAAACCTTACTTAAAGCAGGGACAAGTGCTATTAAACGATAATTTTCATGAGCCTTCGGGTTTCCTCTCTTAAAAAGTGGTATAAACAATGTCTTCCAAGCGCTTGGCCATTGCCCTGACCTTAACACCTTATTACAAAGAAGAACAATTATCGGCATCAAAATGGAAAGAAAAGTCTTAAATAACAATATTGGTATACCATCAACACCCGCAGCAGTACCAACTTTTAAATTCTTAAATATTGACTTAATCTCTTGGCCATTCACATCACCAACTAAATCATAATCATGTTCTCTCATGGGATAAATAACCATCTCTGGGGTATGCGCTACCTCCTTAAGATCTGCACAAACACCTTCTAAATTATTTAGGTAATCAGGCCATGAATCAGCTTCCGGAACAGCCTGGGTATTAACATTTCTCCTTCCACTATCATTCTTTATATAGCCCCAAAACTTTTTAAAATCTTTATTTCTAAAATCATCAGCAATAGCCAGTTTCTTCTTATTCTCGTACTCTTTTTTTTCTTTTTATTAAACTTTTATATTCTCTTCTTTTATCTTTATATTTAGCCAATTTTAGACTTTGATCATCCGCGCTATCAAATTCATTCAAACGATTTAATAAATATTTTGCTTCTTCTTTCATGAACTTGCAATCCAAGTCAAAATATCCCTCATTCTTTTTTAATTTTTTAGTCAGGCCACATGATTCTGCACAACTGCCCATTATTTCATTTAACAGCATAATTACACTATGTGCATCTTTTTCATTGTCTTCTAACGCTTTCAACTTATTTTTTACATGCGAGTCCAAGAGCTCCCTTCAAAATGCCTCAGTATCTTTATCTGTTAAATCATATCTAATTCACTTTTCTAAACCTATTTTTCTATAATCTGCATTATAGAAATTTCTTACTCGTGAACCGTGGTTCAAAAACTGCCCAATCTTTACCTCAAGCATAATAGCTCTATGATCAGATCCAACTAAACCTAATACTCCCATATTTATTGATTCAGGTATAAATTGCGTACTAATTAGCACATAATCTACAACACTTGGAGTTGGACCCGAAAGGCAAGTGAACTCGCCCCTGCCCTTATCATTCCCAAACCTACCATTCGCAATCATCAGACCATGTTCCCCACAAAACGCCAGGAGCTTTCTTCCCCATGCATTTATTTTTCTTTTTTCATCCTTGTTGCTTCGTGGTATTCTACAACAAATTGGGACAAAATCACCTAAATCTGGGATCAACACATCTGGGATCTCAGCCTCTAGGCCGGTATAAGCATTGAAATCCCCCATTAACACACAATCCAGATCTTAATTAAATAAAAAAAAACTAATTATTTTAGCTGAAAGTAAGGAGCGACGTTAAAACTTAAAACGAACAGAAATTACTCCGTATATAAAATGGATTGTCCCCTCCGCAATCCCTCGCTCTTTACGCTAAAGCTTTTAATTGTTTTAAAAAGTAGAATTGTTGCAAAGAGTCAAACTTTAGCGTAAAGAGCAAGGGATTGCGGAGGAGACAATCCATTTTATATACGGAGTAATTTCTGTTCGTTTTAAGTTTTAACGTCGCTCCTTACTTTCAACTAAAAAATTAGTTTTTTTATTTAATTTCTGAACGTTTTTGAATTAATGCATGTTTGGTTTTGGCTCTCCGCACATAAATTATTAAAATGAAATTTGTATATTAATTCTTTTTTTGGCTAAATGGCTTTCTCTTAGTTTTGATCAGACGATTTTGAGAAATAAGGGGTGGAGAAAGAGGCCTAGTTGCTCACCAATTTTTCGGTTGCTTAAAAAGGCAACTAGAACTTTTAATTTTTAACGAACGTTTTTATTAGTAAAAAATATACGTAACTTATAAATTAGCAACTTACGTAACAAACTTTCATAATCTTATATTTTTATTATGTATACAAGGGGGTTTGTATCCTCGTTAATACCTCGCTCTTTACACTAGATCTTAAGTTTTGTCCCAATTCTTTAAGAATGACCCCTGAATCAGAAAGGCCGTAGAATAAATAGTTGAAATTACTATACATACTTTAGCATAAAGAGCGAGGTATTTATCTCCTCCTAAATACCTCGCTCTTTATGCTAAAGTATTTTTAGAACCCCTCATATGCGTCATAATTTCTGTTCGTTTTAAGTTTCAATGCTACTCCTTCCTTTCATTTGAAAAAACGTTTTCATGTTTATTTTTCATTGTTTTCTTATAGTAATGCTAGAAAATCATGCGCCCTTTCCCTTGAATTTTTCTTCCCCCATGACAGATTCCTCCAAGGAAAGATCCTCCAACATAGCCCCTCCCCTCAAACCCACCCCCCAAACAAAATAAAATCCCCCTGAAAACGTCTGTACACTTCCCAATAGCCATTACTATATGTAAACACTGGTCAAAGTTTGTAACTTGCAGCCCCTCCCCCAGGGATTGTGGGGGAGTAAATCATCCCCAAATACATAGTTATTATGGTTTTCGACTATGCTGAACAAAATGGCTATCTCAAAATTTTGATCCGTTGACTTTGGGAAAAAAATGAGCGTGGGAGGGGGCCTAGATGCCCTCCAATTTTTTTGGTCACTTAAAAAGGGCACTATAACTTTTCATTTCCGTTAGAATGAGCCCTCTTGCGACATTCTAGGACCACTTGGTCGATACGATGACCCCTGGGAAAAAAAAAACAAAAAAAAAAACAAACAAACAAACAAATAAACACGCACCCGTGATTTGTCTTCTGGCAAAAAATACAAAATTCCACATTTTTGTAGATAGGAGCTTGAAACTTCTACAGTAGGGTTCTCTGATTCGCTGAATCTGATGGTGTGATTTTCGTTAAGATTCTATGACTTTTAGGGGGTGTTTCCCCCTATTTTCTAAAATAAGACAAATTTTCTCAGTCTCGTAACTTTTGATGGGTGAGACTAAACTTGATGAAACTTATAAATTTAAAATCAGCATTAAAATGCGATTTTTTTGATGTAGCTATTGATATCAAAATTCAATTTTTTAGAGTTTTGGTTACTATTGAGCCGGGTCGCTCCTTACTACAGTTCGTTACCACGAACTGTTTGATAACTTTCTTGTATTAACGAAAATTCTTCTCCTAAAATTTCCCAAGTATTTTCTCGATTGTACGAACTATTCTGTGGAGGTATATACACTACACCCAAAATTAATTTCTTCCCACATTTCAAATAAATAGACAGCCAAAGCAAGTTTTCAGATCTACTAGTAATTCTCTCATAGCCGTCAATAGCAGATGCTTTAACCAAAACCAAAATGCCACCATAATGTCTATTATTTCTTGCTACATTACGCACGGTCTGTTCAACGAAATACCCGGGGAGAGGTGATATAGGAGAACAATCGTTCCATGTTTCAATAAGCGAAATCACATCAAACGAAAATAAATCGTCATATAAATAGGTCAACTTATCACGTAATCCTTGTATGTTCCATGACACTAGACTCAGTATATGGCCCTCTATATCCTATGTTTCTACGCCTTCTGTTAGCACGTTAACATCACTAGCCATTGGTTGAGATTGCTCGTTACTAGTCTTAGTCGGGGGAAAGGCAACATGATAATACTCACGAGTGCGGTTATTTATATCCGCTAACTCACTTCGGTGTTTATTGTCATAAAAATCACGTGAAAAACCACCACGATGTCTTTCATTAAACTTCTTTCTTGGCGAATGGTTTCCTTTGGGTGCTACATTACGAGTACCTGGTCGAAACAAGTCATTTGGGCTGACAATAGCACTAGCAGGTCTTTTAGCTGTCGATACTGCCTGAGGAGTGCTGGTCGATGGCACTAATGTCTCAGTATCACTATCACTGGCATCACTAACTAGCCTCATCGGAATATTATTAGGATCATCTGGGAGCCTAGCACTAAAGGGTGGACCAGAATTTTGTACTGGTTTCAAATTACGCTTAATCTCGACTATTGAATTTCCATCATACCTGAATATTCGGCCTTCGACGAATAGTTTGTCACCTCGTAATTTTGCATCACGGCCATCATTTTGCACAGTAGTCAACATTTCCTTTAAATGTTTACGGGCCTCCCTTTGTATAGCTGTGTAATCCGGAGCCACCGATAAACCAAACCTTCTTAATACGGAGCTGTTTCTTAAAATATAGTCTCTGATTTCAACCGAGTTTAGCTTTACTACTATCGGCCCTGATTTCAATCTAAAAATGTCACGTATATCACTTCGATTTATTCCGAGAGACGGCATAGTACGATTTAATAACCCCGTTATTTCTTGCTTCAGAGTATAATCTCCGAGTTGTTGAGGGGTGTAATTATAGAAGATTAAATTCGTTCTTTTCTGCTCAGCTTCGAGCTTGTTGGCTCGTTCATAAGAGACTGCTAGGTTAGATTTCACATTTTCCAGCTATTTTTTAATTTCATCATTTGTCTTAGCATTGTTAGATAACTGCGTAATAATGTTACTTAACTGTACTCGTATGGCATCAATGCTATCCGAAAGTTCAGGAATCGTATTAACTTTCTGCGAAAGCACCGGTAATAAATCCAGGTTAAAATTAATTTCTTGCAAGAACTGGGCACTTTGCATTTTCTCGGCCTCTCGTGTTTGGACCGCCATTTACACCCTTATAAACTTATCAAAGTGCAAAATGTAAAACCTTTATCACTCCTTGATTTGATCCAGTATCGTTAATTAGCAATAAGACTTTTTTTTCACCATTCGAAAAAATCACAATATTGGCTCAAAGCCACGCGGGAGAGAAACGTTATTTCAATCTTGGTTTAAACTAGCTAGTTACACAATTTGTCTAAATGTAAGCATGGATGTTATCCGAAAGAAATGAAATCTGGTTTTGTTGTTAACTCCTTGAACTCTGAATGAAAACATCTGGATGTATATTGAAAACATCTGGAGCGAGAATTGAAGTCGATAATAACTTATAAAATCTAGCTGAGTGAAGCTTTAAAAGAGGGCTTTGAAGTAGGAGTCAGAAGTTCTAGTAGATTGGAGTAGGAGTTAGAGTCGGTATAATGAAAATGTCTGGAGTCAGAGTGCAAGTCGGTTATAACTTATAACCGACTCCACAGCCCTGCTCGTCACTCTCATTGGTTCACGTTTTGATCAGAACAATGGCTGGGATGCAACAGATCTTGCTAAAGTACTCAAAAATATTGACCTCCCTTCGCATCCAACAGTGAACCAGATCCCCTTTACTATGCGTTCGTTTACTGTGTTCAGTCTTAACGAGAAAATCAACATTGGCCTAGTCCTTAATGCATATTAATCTGAAAGCTGTTAATAGGTCACAAAATCAAACAAGACTTAATTTCAGTCAATTTTGAGGTTAAATAACAATTATCTGTTCTTGACTAGGTCCGCTTTAATGATCAACGTTCCAAATGACAATTTTGTATAAAGGGATGGATCTAAGGGGAAGTTGCTCAATTTGCCTGTTTGCAGTTTACATTCATGAAGTTATCACGTTCATACATAATATAGCTTATGTATGCTTATGCTTACATAAGCATATGCATATGCTTATGTATAGCTTATGTATGCATAATATAGCTTTATTCTATTAACTAGTTTTTACGTTGCGAATTGCTGCAATCTCAAAAGAAGCGATATTCAATGAATCTCCCCCTCCCATGGAGAATTCCCCTCTGCCAATTAAGAACGATCGTGTTTTAAATTAAAATATACTTTAAAAATTCCTCTGCTATTTGAAAAATGTTCCCTTTATTTGGGAATCAAGTCCATAAATTGAAAAATACAATATTTTGCTGAATCAGTACATACAAACATAGATTCTTTTAAACGTCATGCTTTCCACAACAGAGTTAATCCCAGACTGAACGAAGCTATCTTTTAGCCTACATTTATATAAATTACCTAATTAATTTTTGATCACATACGAAGAGTCAGAAAAACATAAGCAGCCCAAATTTATTTTAATAGGAAAATCCCCCCGCCCCACAATTTCCCAAGCATAAAATTCACTTCCAGAAAATTTCCCTGGAAAATAGGAGTCAGAGTTTCTAGTAGATTGGAGTAGGAGTTAGAGTCGGTATAATGAAAATGTCTGGAGTCAGAGTGCAAGTCGGTTATAACTTATAACCGACTCCACAGCCCTGCTCGTCACTCTCATTGGTTCACGTTTTGATCAGAACAATGGCTGGGATGCAACAGATCTTGCTAAAGTACTCAAAAATATTGACCTCCCTTCGCATCCAACAGTGAACCAGATCCCCTTTACTATGCGTTCGTTTACTGTGTTCAGTCTTAACGAGAAAATCAACATTGGCCTAGTCCTTAATGCATATTAATCTGAAAGCTGTTAATAGGTCACAAAATCAAACAAGACTTAATTTCAGTCAATTTTGAGGTTAAATAACAATTATCTGTTCTTGACTAGGTCCGCTTTAATGATCAACGTTCCAAATGACAATTTTGTATAAAGGGATGGATCTAAGGGGAAGTTGCTCAATTTGCCTGTTTGCAGTTTACATTCATGAAGTTATCACGTTCATACATAATATAGCTTATGTATGCTTATGCTTACATAAGCATATGCATATGCTTATGTATAGCTTATGTATGCATAATATAGCTTTATTCTATTAACTAGTTTTTACGTTGCGAATTGCTGCAATCTCAAAAGAAGCGATATTCAATGAATCTCCCCCTCCCATGGAGAATTCCCCTCTGCCAATTAAGAACGATCGTGTTTTAAATTAAAATATACTTTAAAAATTCCTCTGCTATTTGAAAAATGTTCCCTTTATTTGGGAATCAAGTCCATAAATTGAAAAATACAATATTTTGCTGAATCAGTACATACAAACATAGATTCTTTTAAACGTCATGCTTTCCACAACAGAGTTAATCCCAGACTGAACGAAGCTATCTTTTAGCCTACATTTATATAAATTACCTAATTAATTTTTGATCACATACGAAGAGTCAGAAAAACATAAGCAGCCCAAATTTATTTTAATAGGAAAATCCCCCCGCCCCACAATTTCCCAAGCATAAAATTCACTTCCAGAAAATTTCCCTGGAAAATTTTCCAAAAAGTAAAATAGCAAATAGAACTTTTATATTTAGAAAGAAATTATAAAAATTTCATACAATTTTTAATACCAAATTCAGAGAATTTATTAGAAAAAAAAATTTTTCATTTGGAAGTGCGGGAGATGAAGATTTCATAATTAACTAAATCGTTAATTGAGTGTACAGACAATGTAAATAATTTGACCAGAAGGGACCTAATTATTTATATTGAGGGGTCTCTGATTTCAATCACCCAGAATAAAATTAAGAGGGACTAGGGGGGGGGATTTTAACATAAAATCTCTGCAAGAGTGTACTCAACAGCTTCTTAAAACTTATTTGCCATCAGAAGAACAACATAGCAATGAAAAGAGGACACAGATACATTTGATTTTATATATATATATATATATATATATATATATATATATATATATATATATATATATATATAGATATAAAAAGCCCCCAAAATTCAAGCCTATAAATCTGTGAAGATAAAAAAGAAATTAAATGCAAAATACACGCTTACAATTATTTAAATTAGAAAAACAAATTTGATATCAAATGCCACAACACTACCCCAGCCTATTTTCACAAATGAAATATTAAAACAGACAGAAACATGATAAACCCAGCACTTACTGAGATGGATGATTGTCTCTTCGATACTCGTAGTCACTACTGATTGACATCTTTGGAGCTTCTATTATTCTTCTGCAAGAAAAATTTAACATTAGAAGTTGTTGAAGAAGAACAGGGACAGAGAGAGAAATGTAAGCTAGCCATATTTTCTATGAAGGGGGGGATTATATGAAAAAAAAACACAAGACTCTAAGGCCAACAAAAATGTTGGGAAAGAATAGTGGACCTGTCTATATGCAGACCTGTAAGCAAGACTACTTGTTCTCAACACAGAGTACAGTAAAACTTGTCCTAGATTTTTCAAATGAAATGGATAGTTAAATAGAATTTGCTCATACTACAAAACCTTTCAATTAAGAAAGATTCCTTTTAAGATCAGAGGCAACACTCAAGTATTGTCTACAGTAAGGAGCAGTAAAGAGTCTTCAATGCATTACCTATTTCTTAAAAATCATGCAGACAAAAAGGTGTAAATTCTTGAACAATTCCATTACTTACGTAGAGGTAAAGTGAACACACTATTCTTGATGGAGTATAGGTTAAGACTTCCACTCTCAATAATGAAAGACTATGAAATTCTGGGAGCTATTTTAAAACATTCTTGAATACTTGCTCATGTCATTTCTAAATATGGGCCATCAAATGTTAGTAGTGGTAAATTAGTGTTTCTTCGGAGGAAAAATCCATAAGGTAAGACAGATTCCTGTTAGGATTTCCTCAAATAACAAAAGAGTTTGTCAATAGGACTTTTTAAAGCATATCTTTGTCTACAATAAGTAATTTTGGATTATGAAAGAAAAACAATTTTCTACTGCATCCTCATTTTTTGGAAATTAAATTTCAACTCCATATTTCTAATTTGTTTTAACTTCTTGATGGGATTCCCTACTAAATCATCCAATTATCACTAAAATTACTTGGAACCTGAAATAAAGTAATCCCCTTTTTGGATCCCAAGGAAAAAGATATAAGGTTGATTTTGTGAAAAAGAGGGATGTTTGATCCTGAGTCTCCAAAAAGGCTAAGAATATTAAGGCAAAATTTTCGAAAGTTTTGAGGGGGATGTCAAATTATATGCAGGAGGATTGTCAAAAGGACACAACAGCGATATCAAAGGACGGATAAAGGCATTAAGCTGAAACTTCAAAGGCATGTTAAGAGTGATGCTGAAAAAGGAAAAAAAGGTCAACCACCCTGCTCTTGCCATTTTGGATGCTCCCCTTAATACTGATAGAGATGTTAAAAGTCAGTTTACTTGAAATACACACAAAATCTAATAGCTATGCCTCTGGGGATTCCATGCCCTCACTACCCCTGGGGAAAGGTCTGCACATTAGGCAATTTGTCCTTTCATTTTAAAATTTGAGATAAAATTACTTGGAACCAGAAATAAAGTAATCAATTGTAACTAGACATCGCATAGAATTGATGTTTATTATAAAAGTAGCATAATTTAGTGAATGCAACACTGTTCTGGTCACTGTATCAAGATTGAATACAGTTTGAACTGATCATTATTTTTCTAACTGAATTTCAACTATCCTTCAAAGAAAAAATAAATTACATTCTTTTAAATTTCACAGTTCCCACAAAGACTACTAAAGTATACTAAATGTAACATTGGAAGTCTTGTTAAATATATTAAAATATCAGATTTATGTTGTTTTTTTTTTAAGTAGTACCCTATACAAACAGCAGAATCAGAATGTCCATCTTGTTCTAATTTTCAATTTTTGGGTTATATTGTACATATTAAACTCCTATCAGATTTCTAAAGCTTCTTGGAATCAGCAGATGTAACAAGTGGAGCACCCTAAGGAACAGTTTTGGGCCCAACTTTATTTAAGATTTTCATCAACAAAGCACCTTCAACCATAGAGAATAAAATTTTATTGTATGCAGATGATTCCATAATAATCGGTCCTGTTCATGACCCTCAAAGTGCCAAAGTCATCCATGCTGATTTTGATGCATTGTCAAGTGGGCAAAATCCTGGTGGCTTGAATTTAAATATCCGGAAATGCAGTCATTCATTTTGGAGCAAATAACCCTCTGTGCCAGTATTTTATGGAATCCAGCAATGGTTCAAAACAGCCAGTCATAGGTAGTCATGGTGAAAAAAATCTGGGAGTCTTGGTTCATGATAAGCGAGGTTTAATTTCCATGCACAGTCTGTAGTAGCCTATGCCAACCAAACTTTTGGTTTAATACAAACAACATTCTGCAGTAGATTTCTAGCTGTAATTACCAACCTCTCAAATGGTTTAATCTGACCAAAATTGGAATTTTGGATGCGTTTTGCTAATCCAGTAAACAAGAGTGATTTATCAATTCTAGAATCAGTGTAGTGACATGCAACTAAATGCATAAAGGGATTTCAACATCTTACATATCCAACCCAATTACACAAAATCAAACTGCCACCTCTCACATATAGACATAGGCAAGCAGATATTCTAATAGCATACAGGTTAGAACATGGCTAGAGTGATCCCCAACCTGCTCTAGATAGTCAGTTCACCAAGTACTAGAGGCCACCCCTTGAAGCTTTATTGAAAACGTGCTAAGAGCAGGCTGCAAAACAAATTCTATTCTAACTATGTAGTCTGTCAACAGAACTCCCTTAGCCAGAATTGTATTATGTCACCTAGTGTTGAGGCCTTCAAGTTTGCAGTTGACAAAGACAGGTACAAGAAACCTTGGCTCACAATATGGGATGCACCTAACAAGTTGAATTATCATCATCAGTGACCAGCATTCATAGGACTTGTCCTTATTGCTGTAAAGTGTGATTTTAGGTAATTTAAGGTATAATTCCACTGAAAAATTCCTATAGCAGGATCTGAAGGGACCTGGCAAATTTTCTGCAATCCTGGTGGCTTCCTTAGACATTTGACAATGTTCCAAACCATAGTCTTTGTTCCATATTAACAGCAGCAGGGATCAATCAAAAGTTACTAGATTGGGTATTGGACTTTTTGGCAAGCTGATCTCAGATGGTACAACGTGTCACAATAGATTACAAATGTACTTATTTGAAAAGTCTGTTCCCCAGAGAACTGTTCTTGGACCAACACTCTTTCTTTTCTACATTAATGAGATGATACCCAAAGTCAGCAACCATCTAACCCTTTCTGCTGATAACTCAAAACTATTTGGTGTATCTGACAAATCATCTGTACAATCTGACCTTGATTGCATATAGGGATGGAAAGATGGAAGATGGTTTCTCTTTTAATATATCTAAATGTGCCACCATCTATATTAGCCACAAAAATTTACAGTACCAATACACTATGAAAGATAACTAAACATAATCCCACATTTCACTTCCAATCAGCAACAGTGATAAACAATCAGGAGTCAAAGTAGATAAACTCTTAAGGTTGCACTATGCAAAGCAAATTTCAGGCCAGGAATTTTCAAACGAACCACTATTAGCTGGTCATGTCGAATCTTTCTGAAGCTATGAAAGGCAATTGTGAGGTCAGTCCTGAACTTTGAAACCAGTCTTGCTGGACCCTTTTACAAAAGTGATACAGAGCTGACTGTAGGTACAAAAGCGAGGGCCATCAAATGTATTGCCGAACTTGGCAAGAAACATAGTGAAGAGTATGCAATGCAGGTGCTGCAACAAGCTTCTGACACACAAATACATTAACTAAACCCAAAGCAAGCTCTTTACTCAGCCAACCAATCAAAGACAAACATAAAGTCCCCCAAGAAGCTTCATAAGTTACGAATGAATCATCATGGACAGCAAGAATCAAAACATGTATAAATTAAAATTGTAGCAATGATGATTAGGTTTGGGATTTTGACATGGTTAAGTTCATCAATTCCTACCATACATTTGTTAAAAAACAAAGGCATGGAAATATGTATTTCATAATGACAAAAGCCAAGCTGAGGTAAAAGGAACTAAACAAATTGAAAATGATAGTCATGATTATTTGGTTTTGGATTTTGACATCAATAAGGTCATCAATGCCTACCATACCTTTTAAAATCAAAAACCTGGACCAGATAAATTGTTGGAAGAAGACTAAATTTCTGTCTCACCACCTGAACAATTAAAAGAAACAAAGGTTTGGAAACATGTCTTTAATAATAACAAAAGACAAGCCAAGGCAAAAGAAAAAGTTTTGTCCCACCACTTGAACAATTATCACAAACAAAGGTTTGGCAATACATCCTTCACATTGACAAAACACAAGCAAAGGCAAAAGTTAAAGGTCCAATAAAATAACTGAATTTTACAAAGGCAACACATCTAATTTAAGGTCCATTTGGATGTCATGACATCAAGAAAAGGCTCAAATTGCCTGGGTTAAAAAGACAAGAAACAGTGAACATCCATATATAGTAGCCTGCTACATTTGGCTCCAGATCATACCTATCTATGATCATTGTTACCAAGTGGGTTTAAACTGTATCTATCCAGCACTCTTCTAATTGGAAGGTATGGCTGTAAACAAAATGACAACCCACTTTTTGTTTGTGTAAAGTATAAAAATGATTGCCATCTAAACAACAGAGTCACACAGAGTATTTGCAACTATTTGCTACTAGCATTAGCCTATAAAGCATCTTGAATTTTAATTAACAGAGACATATATTATTTAGTCTCTAGAACTATATAGGACTGTCAGGAGGGGCAAGTTCCATTATTGGAAAAGCAACCATGATAAGCTATTTAGAAAGAGCACAAAATAAGGAATCTAATAATAAGCCTACTAATTTTATGGTGAATTAGTAGTTGAAAACATAATTAGGGAAAATTACATTTGATCCCTTAAAGGAGCTCTAAAAGGTAAAACAGTCCATAGTAACAACAGTTTAAAAACATGTTTTTATAAAAACTTTCTAGTGAGAAAAAATGTGATAAATTTGTTGTTCACAACAATAATCTAGCTAGGATAAAAGTGAACACATCACTAACTGCCTTTTTATCCTCTTTTTTTTAATCCTATTATCATTTCTGGGGAAAATTGTCTTTTGAGCCCTTAATAGAGCCTCAAAGGGTAAAACAGTCCATAGTAGCCAACAGTCTAAAAACATGTTTCTAAAAAGAACTGTCTAGTAAGAAAAAATCATTCATTTGTGGCTCATCCAGGAATGGATGGCTCTTGTTACAAATCATGTCATATTCATTTTCATACATAAATTTTACTGTTAAGATTAATGAAAATAATAAATATTACGTGGACAGAGGCCATAGCTTTTAGGTTAGGTGATATTTACTTTAGTTGAACTCAGTAAATTATCATAAATTTAATTCAATCCAAATTCACCCATATCTCTGTTTATGGAATTATTCTCAAATAATTTTTTTTAATCTCTATTGTTCCTTTAAACATTGGTCCCTAGAAATCAAAGAAACATTTTCAAACAAAACAAAATGATTTGGAAAATTATAGATATGTTCCAAGAGGGATGACATGAAATCTTCAGGTTTGGTATTTTGCTTTTAAGACAATGAAATAGAATTTTGATGTTGTAGCAATCTCATTTTTAAATTCTGGTTAGTATGTCCCACATAAGAGCTTCCACAAGTACATGGGATTTTATAAACCCCACTTTGTTTGTCTATGGAAGTTCAATCCTTTCCAGAATTTAAAAAAAAACTAGCCAAAGTATTACTACCTCTTAAAGCTACCTTTAAGCCATTATTTTGTAAAATTCTTTTAAGCTTTTCACTCAACTCTGGAACATATGGTAGAGAACAAAAAATATCTTTCTTTTCTGTTTCTTCCAGAATATTGTCAGAAAATTCTAGAAATGTTTTTCTTCTTTTCAAAAATGTCTGGTCAATTAACCAACCCGGATAATGGTTACTTATTAAAATATCTTTTAACAACAATAATTCCTCCTTGATGAATTTTGGAGAGCAAATTCTAAAAATTTGGACAGTTAAGGATATGATTAAACCAATTTTTACTTGGCGAGCATGACCAGAGAAAAAAACAAAAATCTGTTATTGTTAGTAGGTTTTCTGTAAATCTTAAAATCCAGACTATTTTCATTTTTTAAAAGAAGAACATCCAGAAAAGGAAGTTTATTATACTCTTCCAATTCTATTGTAAATTTTAAATCACCTCCCCAAAAACTAAGATGTCCTAAAAATCCTTTTAACTCCTCCTCCCCATAATTGCATACTGAAATTATGTCATCCATATATCTCCCCAAAAATGTATGTTTTAAAATATATGAATCTAAAGCTATTGTTTCAATATTTTCTACAAAACAATTTGCTAATAAAGGACTTAAGGGGCCCCCATGGGTAAACCATTTACTTGTTTGAAAAAACCTCCTCTGAATTGAAAAAAATAAGAGAATGTGTTGCACAACCTAACTAAGTTCATAATTATACCAACTTCCAAAACTGTTTCACCACTAATCAAGTCCAAATTTCTTAGTATCTTTCTTTCAAGAAGAATTTCTGCAGCTATTATATCAATACTTGTATGCATTGACACTATGTCAAAACTTGAAATTATAGAATTTGAAGATATCTCCACTTCTATTAGTTTTTTTACAAGTTCTGATGAGTTCTTAATGTAAGAAATTTCAATAGACATGAGTGGTTTACATAATGACACTAACCACTTACTCAGAGCACTTGCTGGTGACTTTATGCTTGCAACAATTGGTTGTAATGGCAGATTTAGCTTATGTATCTTTGGAAGATACATAATTTGGTTTTAGTCATGTCTTTTAGTTTTACAGCTGATGATGAACACTTATATGTGGTCAAAATATCCAGTTAAATTTTATATCTGTTCATTATCAATAAAAAGGTTTCATCCCTATTTTGAACTGTTTTACTTTTGTCATGGAAAGACAGTGTGTTCTTTGAAGTTATCTACAACAAAATTGTTTTCAGCTTCATAGCTTTGCTCAATTCCATTTTATAAGGTTTTAAAAAAACATTGATATGGCTCAAAATTCTACTCAAATAACAGAAATTGCATTTTCAGAACTAAAGGCAGAGAAAAAACAACTAGTAACTGAAAATTAAGGTAAAATGTTGGGTAAAATTCTAGTTAATGGACTTCTTGCTATCTCGGAAAGGGTTTAGGTTAGGAAAATGAAACTTTCAGGGATGGGTCTACAGGCTAAAGTATGTTCCAGGAAGGTATTTTAAAGTACCCACCTCCACTCCTTCTCCCTCCAGAGGGCCCTGAAATTTGCCTACATGACACGTCTATACCTATTGAAATTTTGACAAAACATTTTACCTTAATTTTCAATTACTAGTTGTTTTTTCTCTATCTTTAGTTCTGAACATGCAATTCCTGTTATTTGAGTAGAATTTTGAGCCATATCAATGCTCTTTTTCAAAATTTAGGAAATGTATTTGCATATCTTTAAAATATTATAAAATGGAATTGAGCAAAGTTATGAAGCTGAAAACAAATTTGTTGTACTTCAATTCAGCAGAAGATCTATTTTGCAAGGATTCACTTTTATAACAAACACATTTTTAAAGGTCATCGAAGGTCAGGGCCCTCTAGAGGGAGAAGGAGTGGAGGTAGTTGCTCCAAAATACCTTCCCAGGACATACTTTAGTTTGTAGTCATCCCTGAAAGTTTCATTTTCCTAACCTAAACCCTTTCTGAAATAGCAAGAAGTCAATTAACTAGAATTTTACCAAATATTGTTTTGTCAAAATTTCAATAGGTAGCCTATAGACCTGTCATGTAGGCAAATTTCAGGGCCCTCCAGAGGGAGAAGGAGTGGAGGTGGGTACTTTAAAATACCTTCCTGGGACATACTTTAGCCAGTAGACCCATCCCTGAAAGTTTCATTTTCCAATCCTAAACCCTTTCTGAGATAACAAGAAGTTAATTAACTAGAATTTTACCCAAGATGTTTCTACTTACACCGAATTTTTAAACTTTAATCAAGCATGTGCTTATACTGTGCTACAACCTATATTTTCCTGATTTAGAAGTTCAGCAGCGCTGCCGCTGCCATCTCGCATGGATTCCTAGAGGAATATATAAGGAAGATTTATTTCTCTTATTTTTCAAAATGTTATCTCTGTCCTGTTTTTGGTATCAAAGGAATTTGACAAAAAAGCCTTGTTTTTATAAGGTATTTAACGGGGCTGAGGGAACGCAAATGAATGAGGGAGTAAAAACGACGTATGTAGAAGGAAAGCGAAAAGGATGGTACGCTGGATTAGGAATCCTATGTCGGAAGGGCGAGGGTTCGATTTCTGATTTGCCAAATTATTTCGGTAGGGACGGGGTCAGTGACTTGTCTCTGTAAGCCCAGCCATAGTCGACCCAGCTGCAAATGGGTAGAGGAAAATATATATTGTACAGTTGATTGAGAGAAAAAATCTATGAAAAATAGTTTGTGGATACATCAATAAGCTATTTCAGGGTGAAAGAGGCACCTAATGACGGAAGGGTATCCTCCAAAGCTGGAAAACTTAGTGTTATTATTTCACCTTTAAAATCTTTCTGTATTTAGTTGTGAAGGGTCAGTTAGTTGAAAAGTTAAAAAGGTTAGTTGAAAAGGGTCAAAATAGTGACTTGGCAGTTCCTGAAACTTTTATTCATCTAACTACTTTCCAAGAAAGCGAGAAGGCCCTAAACTAGAATTTATCAAAGAATAAGATCATGTAACAAGAAAAATGTAAGAAACTAAACAATTTTGGAATATTCTACCTTTATTGCAATTATATATATATAAATATATATATATATATATATATATATATATATATATATATATATATATATATATATATATATATATATATATATATATATATATATATATATATATATATATATATATATATATATATATATATATATATATATATATGTATATATTATATGATATCTCAAAGGTCTAATTGTGACTGGTCCTGTGTTAATATCTACTGGTTTTTCAAAATATTTTGTAAGATCGATTTTAATGAAATTCGTGTAAAGAACATTTAGTGAATGTTCTCCCAAGTCCCTATTTAAGGAAATTGTATTATTAATCTGTATTATTAATCAAAAGTTACGAGCCTGAGAAAATTAGCGTTATTTTAGAAAAAAGGGGAAAACACCCCCTAATTTCAACTATTTACTCTGTGGCTTTTGTGATTAAGGGGTCATTCTTAATGAATTGGGACAAAATTTAAGCTTTAGTGTAAAGAGCGAGGTACTGACGAGGGAGCGAACCCCCTCATATATGTAATAAAAACATGAGAATACGAAAGTTCTTTACGTAAGCTAATTTATAAGTTACGTCAAAATCAAAACATGCATTGATTCAAAAACGTTCAGAAATTAAATTAAAAAAAAAACAAGTTTTTTTAACTGAAAGTAAGGAGCGACATTAAAACTTAAAACAAACAGAAATTACTTCGTATATATACTTCGTATATATATATATATATATTTTTGGGCTAAATGGCTTTCTCTTAATTTTGAACGAATGATTTTGAGAAAAAAGAGCGGGGGAGGAAGCCTAGTTGCCCTCCGATTTTCGGTTAATTGAAAAGGCAACTAGAACTTTTAATTTTTTACGAATCTTTTTATTAGTAAAAGATATTAGTAACTTATAAATTAGCTTACGTAAGGAACTTTTGTATTCTCACGTTTTCATTACATTGCTAATAAGGAAGATTCTTCCATAAGTATTTTGTTGCTAGGATTTTCAAATACATGGCTGCTAAAAGCAGAATCAAACAAAACAGCACCAATATAAGAATTTAAAGTCATGGTGATATCATCTTTATGCTGTTGTAGGTGCTTCATTAAATTCTGGTGAGTTCTACTTACATAGTATTTGCCACATTCGTATCGTAGTTGATAGATACCTCTTTGGCGAGTAACAAGAGTTTTATTTTTACAAAAAATTTAGGAAATTTATCATTTTGAAATTGTTGTTAAATGCAACATATGAATTATTTTGTGTGTATAATTTTTTAAGACTCGTAGTGATTTTTGAAATGTATGGAGGGTAAATTATGTTTGAGGGCTTATCGAGATTATCATTTATTGAACTACCATTGATTTTAATTGAGTATCTTTTCAGTCTACATTTCTTACGAAATATTTTGAAAAACCAGTAGTTATTAACACAGAACATATATATATATATATATATATATATATATATATATATATATATATATATATATATATATATATATATATATATATATATATACTAGTTGGTGGGGGCGCTTCGCGCCCCTCCCAAGCCCCCCCGCACGCGTAAGTCGTTACGCGCCATATTAGTTACGCGCCATTGTAGTTGTGTCCCTGTGTCCCACCTGTGAATATAGATAGATTTATATATGTGTTTCAAACTACGTAAAAATTGCGAATATACAACATTTTTGGCTTTCCCACTACTGGGAGCTTTCCGTTTCCAATTGCCAGCAATTGATCTGAAAATATTTGATCAGAGTCATCGTTTTGCAATCGGACACGCATATTTGTAGTTAATTTTAATATTTTTACGTGTGCCCATAAATTAGAATTTTTCGGGCTAGCATTCATTTCGTCTGCAAGAGTTAAACTACGTAAAAATTGCGAAGATACAACATTCTTGGCTTTCCCATTGTCTGTGCATATACAAAGCCGTATGCACTAATAATAACGTCATATGCAAACGCTCTTTTTACAAACAAACAAACATGCATACACACAACTCGTTTTTATATAGATAGATAGATAGATAGATACAATACAAATTAACTGCGTAAAACTTGCGAATATACAACATTCTTCGCTGTCCGATTGTCGCTGCATATAAATAGATTGTCAGGTTTACTGACCCTCGAACATGCAACGTACAATTGTCCATGGGAAAAACAATCAGTACTAAGATCTATACCACATTTTTGTAATGATTGACCTTGAGCTTTGTTAATGGTGATTGCAAATGCTAATCGAATTGGGAATTGCAATCTTTTAAATTGAAAAGGCAGATCCGTTGGAATCATGGGAATGCGAGGAATAAGAACAGCCTCACCCTCAAAAGGCCCTGTCAAGATTGTGGCCTCTATTAGGTTTTCCATTGTTTTTTTTTTTACGGCAAGTCGCGTGCCATTGCAAAGCTTTGGTGGGTTGATATTTCTTAAAAGTATTATTGGTACGCCTATTTTTAGTTGTAGCACGTGTGGTGGAAACCCTGAAAGATCTATGGAATTTAAAAATTCAGATGGATAATTAACCGCTTCATTTGGTTCCAAAACTGTGTCGACTGACTTGCAAAGGACTGCCTGGTCTCGAATCTTGGTCAAAACAATATTGTTGATTTCGTGGACGTCTATATTTTTGGGTGCGAGAATCGCTCTTTCACTTAGCTATTTATTATTTTTTTAATTTTTTAGAATATTCGGAAATACTTTTTCAATCAATTCATTTTTGGACGTCACTAAATTACAGAAATCAGCAGGTAGTTGTATACATTCTGAAATTGAGTCTATCGTATCATAAATGTCTTTTTGTTCCGACGTTAACTTGGAAATGTTATTTTTTACATACGACAAAGGATCAATCGTACTGTAACTTTGTTCACGATCTAATTCTACACATGTCGAAAGAGCAGCGATACGGTTAGGTGAAGGCATTCCCAAATCCTGAAGAGGTTTGTTTGCCATACGTACGCACAAATCTTCTATAATAACTAAAGTGTAGTTATAAATTTCTGATGTAAAATCAAAAGTCATATCTGACGTCTCTAACTGTTTTCGATGGAGTATATCTTCGGACATTTTTGACTTATATTTTTCCCATAACTCTGTAGGAGCTGATGGAGAGCAAGTGCATGAACTTGACTTGGGGTTGACGTTTCGCAAGCGTCATTGATGCAGTTATCCCAGTGTTGGTCATTCTCCAATAAATTCAGAGCTTGGCATGCCCTACGGTAAGTGTCATGTATAGTACCGTTTACAGTTCTCAAATACTCAAAGGATGTCGGACCGGGTACATTCACCAAAAGCAGGCATAGAAAGAAGCATTCATGTTGATTGGGGTGAACGGTGTAGAGTCTTCCTATCGTGGTATCTTTGAAGATGGTAGGTTGGCCGTAAACCCACTGGTTATCTACTTTGATGGTGGTACCGTTGCCATTGTAGGTTCTTCAGTCATTTTACAATTAGAAATTTCTCTTTCAACGGTCTTCTTACAATTAAAAATTTGTCTTTGAACGATATTCTTAAATACCTGTGTCCTGGTCGTCATTTATATTCCCTATGTCCCGGTCGTCATTTGTGTCCCGGTATCCCAGTCTGTAATTTCTCTTTGAGTGTTCCAGTCGTTATTTATATTCCCTCTGTCCCGGTCGTCATTTGTGTCCCGGTCTGTTTAGTTTTTTACATTTTTTCTTTTTTCAGTTTTCTTTTTCTTCTTTATTTTTCAGATTCACTATGAAATACATATCGCCGAACCTTTTTTTTTTAACCAAAATCTGGTAGGCATTGATGACCTTATCCAAGTCAAAATCCCAAACCCAATCATCATCGCTATCATTTTCAGTTTTGATATGTTTTGACTCTCGCTGTCCAGGTGGATCTTCATCTAACTGCGCGGTTTTGCGTTCTTTAGCCTCAAGCCTGTTTCCTTGCTGTTCTTTTGATTCCTCGGCACGCTTTCTTTTCTGACTTTCTCTATCAGCAGCAAGTTTTTTGGCATAGACCCTTTGAGCATCTTCATCGGCTTTTGCCATGGTAAGTTCATCAGTCATTGTAAACTTCAACATTAATAGATTTCTATGTGAACATATGTCTTAAATATCTTGAATGACGTCACCGTCAAAGCAAAAATGACGACAACTAATTTCATGACGTCAGCCGACACAGAAACATGACGTCATCTGATCCACAGACAGACAAATATATATATATATATATACTAGCTGTTGGGGTGGCGCTTCGCGCCACCCCAACACCTAGTTGGTGGGGGCGCTTCGCGCCCCCCCCAAGCCCCCCCCGCGCGCGTAAGTCGTTACGCGCCATAATAGTTACGCGCCATTGTAGTTGTGTCCCTATGTCCCACCTGTGAATATAGATAGATATATATATATATGGTTTTAACTACGTAAAACTTGCGAATATACAACATTCTATGCTGTCCCATTGTCTTTGCATATAAATAGATTGTCAGGTTTACCGACTCTTGAACATGCAACATATAATGGTCCATGGGAAAACAATCTGTATTCAGATCTATACCTCATGATTCTAATGATTGCCCTTGAGCTTTGTTGATGGTGATTGCTAATCGACCATTCCCTGTCCCGGTGTCCCGGTCGTCATTTACATCCCCCTGTTTCCTCCGGTGTCCCCGTTGTAGTTGTGTCCCTGTGTCCCGGTCGTCATTTATATTCCCTGTGTCCCGGTCGTCATTTGTATCCCGGTGTCCGGTCTGTATATACATTCGTTTTTTAGTTTTGTTTTTCTCCTTTATTTTTTTCCTTTTTTTTTCTTTTTTAGCTTATTTAGATTTTTAGATTTTTTAGTTTTTTTATTAGTTTTTAGTTTTTTTTCTTTTTAGTTTTTTTGTCCCGGTCGTCATTTATATCCCCCTGTTTCCCCCGGTGTCCCCGTTGTAATTGTGTCCCTGTGTCCCGGTCGTCATTTATATTCCCTGTGTCCCGGTCGTCATTTGTATCCCGGTGTACCGGTCTGTATATACATTCGTTTTTTAGTTTTGTTTTTCTCCTTTATTTTTTTCCTTTTTTTTTCTTTTTTAGTTTATTTAGATTTTTAGATTTTTTAGTTTTTTTATTAGTTTTTATTTTTTTTTCTTTTTAGTTTTTTTGTAGTTTTTACCTTCTTTTTAGTTTTGTTAATTTTTTTTTTTACTTATGTCCTGGTCGTCATTTATACTCCCTATGTCCCGGTGCTTTGTTGATTGCTAATCGAACATTCCTTTTGTCCTGGTCGCTTTCTCTTTGAGTGTCGTCATTTATTTTTTTCTTTTTTAGTTCTTTTAGTTTTTACCTTTTTTAGTTTTTTTTAGTTTTTTAGATGAAAATTTTTTTTAGTTTTTTCCTTTTTTCTTTTTAGTTTTTATTGGTTTTTACCTTTATGTTAGCTTATTTTTCAGTTTTTTCCTTTTTTTTTAGTTTTTTTATTTTTTATTTTTTTTTAGTTTTTTACCTTTTTTTAGTTTTTTTAGTTTTTTTTAGTTTTTTTAGTTTTTTAGCTTTTTTACTTTTTTTATTAGTTTTTAGTTTTTTTGTAGTTTTTGCCTTTTTTTAGTTTTTTCAGTTTTTTTTTTAGTTTTTTATTGGTTTTTACCTTTATTTTAGCTTATTTTTCAGTTTTTTCCTTTTTTTTTAGTTTTTTTTAGTTTTTAGTTTTTTTAGTTTTTTACCTTTTTTTAGTTTTTTTAGTTTTTTTAGTTTTTTAGCTTTTTTATTTTTTTATTAGTTTTTAGTTTTTTTTTGTAGTTTTTGCCTTTTTTTTAGTTTTTTTAGTTTTTTAGCTTTTTTATTAGTTTTTAGTTTTTTTTGTAGTTTTTGCCTTTTTTTAGTTTGACAACTTATTTTTATATATATAGATAGTTTTTTTTTTTTACTTATGTCCTGGTCGTCATTTATACTCCCTGTGTCCCGGTGCTTTGTTGATTGCTAATCGAACATTCCTTTTGTCCTGGTCGCTTTCTCTTTGAGTGTCGTCATTTATTAGTTTTTTCCTTTTTTTCTTTTTAGTTTTTTATTGGTTTTTACCTTTATTTTAGCTTATTTTTCAGTTTTTTCCTTTTTTTTAGTTTTTTTTTATTTTTATTTTTTTTAGTTTTTTACCTTTTTTTAGTTTTTTTAGTTTTTTTTAGTTTTTTAGCTTTTTTACTTTTTTTATTAGTTTTTAGTTTTTTTTTGTAGTTTTTGCCTTTTTTTAGTTTTTTCAGTTTTTTTTTTAGTTTTTTATTGGTTTTTACCTTTATAGTTTTTTTAGTTTTTTAGCTTTTTTATTTTTTTTTATTAGTTTTTAGTTTTTTTTGTAGTTTTTGCCTTTTTTTTAGTTTTTTCAGTTTTGACGTCACCAGATCCAGTTTTTCAGGTGACGTCACCTGACACATCCATCCATCCATCCCACAGACAACTTATTTTTATATATATAGATATATATATATATATATATATATATATATATATATATATATATATATATATATATATATATATATATATATATATATATATATATATATATATATATATATATATTAATATTATATTTATATATATATATACATGTTTTTAACTACGTAAAACTTGCAAATATACAACATTCTTTGCTGTCCCATTGTCTGTGCACATAAATAGATTGTCAGGTTTACCGACTCTTGAACATGCAACATATAATGGTCCATGGGAAAACAATTCGTATTCAGATCTATACCTCATGATTCTAATGATTGCCCTTGAGCTTTGTTGATGGTGATTGCAAATCGACCATTCCCTGTGTCGCCGTCGTCATTTATATATCAACCTGTGCCCCCCAGCATCCCTGTTGTAGTTGTGTCCCTGTGTCCGGGTCGTCATCTATATTCCCTGTGTCCCGGTCGTCATTGTGTCCCGGTGTCCCAGTCTGTGATTTCTCTTTGAGGGTCCCGGGCGTCATTTATATTCTTGTGTCCCGGTGTCCCGGTCGTCACTTGTGTCCCGGTGTCCCGGTTTGTATATATGTTCGTTTTTGAATTGTTTTTTTTTTTTATACGAATTTTAACGAAAGCTTAGTGTAAAGAGCGAGGTACTGACGAGGGGGTGAACCCCTCATATATGTAATAAAAACATGAGAATACAAAAGTTCGTTACGTAAGCTAATTTATAAGTTACGTATATCTTTTGCTAATAAAAATATTCGTAAAAAATTATAGCTTTTAGTTGCCTTTTTAAGTAACCAAAAATCGGAGGGCAACTAGGCTTCCTCCCCCACTCCTTTTTTTCTCAAAATCATTCGATCAAAACTATGAGAAAGCCATTTAGCCAAATAAATAAATATGCAAAATTTGTTTTAATTATTCCTCTGCCGAGACCCAAAGTCAAAACATGCATTGATTCAAAAACGTTCAGAAATTAAATAAAAAAAACAAGTTTTTTAACTGAAAATAAGGAGCGACATTAAAACTTAAAACGAACAGAAATTACTTCGTATATGAAAGGGACTGCTTCCTCATCAACACCCCGCTCTTTACGCTAAAGTTTAAAACTTTAACGTAAAGAGTGGGCGTTTTCTGTTCTGTCAATGTTACAGCTCCTGATCTAAAGGCAACAACTTGTCCGCCAATACTTAATTCCTCTCCAAGGCTGTGCTTGGAAACATCAGTTTTCAGCTCAAGAAATTTTGCGTTAGTATCAAAAGTCGTCAGGATACTAAAAATCAAAATTTTAATTTTATCCACTGCACGGTTGGGATTTGCCCCACTTACCAATAGACATTGGACTAAATCTAGTTCTTTGGCTTTTATAGCTCTAATTAAAGGTGTTTCGTTGTTTCCATCCTCAGTATCCAATTTAGCACCATTTTTGGAAAGATATTTGATTAAAATCAAATTTTTGGTTTTTATTGCATTGTCTAAAAGTGCTTTATTTGTTGCATTCACTGAATCTAATTTGATACCATTTTGAAAAAGGTGTTTTACTTTTGCTATTGCAATTTGTTTTAGATTTAAAGCCCTCTTAAGATCTTTTGTAGTCTCTGATTTGCCAAATAATTTAAGCAAATTTTCAGCCACCCAAAGGTCTTCTTCAGTCCCTGATTTGCTAAGTAATATATGATTTGCCTGGTTAAGATAAGGTTCAAAAATCAACTCATTAGCTTCCTTGTATTTTTTTGCTATCAGTTTATGATTAGAAATGCAATGCGTCTCGTAATAATTATCTAATGTGTAATCCCATGTATCTTGTAATAGTCTAGAAACGAATTCAGCTTTGACAGGCATTGACGTGCTTAAATTTTCAAAGCTGACGTCCCACGTTTTTCGTTTTTTCTTATTCACAGCCTCAGGGCCTAGATCACTTATTTCTTCAAATTTTCTTTTTCTCGACGCTTCACTTTCAGAGCCTGGATTCGTCTGTGATCGGACAGAAATACATTTTGTCTTGACAGGTACTGATGAATCTGAATTTTCAGAAATCAAGTCATGAGTTTTTATTTGTTCTGGATCCTCAGCCTCACTAGAACCTTTGTCACTTACTTCTTCTAAATACATTTTTCTTAAGGGTCCTATTTTATTATATATTTATGCAAGAGTTGTTGGCAGAGTTGACATGTGGAGTTGTCGACCTCAAAAATCACTTCATTTTCCAAGAGATCTACAAATTTTTGGTGAAAAGATCCCAATTTGAAAGTCGTCAATTCTTTTTCGCAAAAGAGGAAACGTTGCATACTTTTTGGTATGCCCAAATTTTTCATAGAGCCATATACCCTAGAAAAATTTGTCGTTTCCCTGATTATCTTTCGACATTCGTCTTTTAATGTCTTGCATTTTAGGAGAGGATCATCAGGTAGACACATACTGCATATAGAAAGTACTAGGACTAATATTTCTTTTGATTTGAAAGGATGATCTTTGCTATAGGTAGACTCAATGAGCTTTTTCAGCAAATTTTCAAAATTGTTTAAGAATACATGAGGTGAATTAGAATGATTGACAACGTAGGTATTTTGTCTTTGGTCCAAAATCTCTTTTACTTTATCTGCTAACTTCTTTGGACTTGCTCTATTTGACAAAAGCAAAGTAAAGGCAAAACTGTTATTCGCTTCTACAGCACAAACTAGTAAATCTTCAGAGTAATCATTATTTCCTCCAATAAGAAGAAAAACAGAATGCAGGAGCTGAACAAGAATTTGTGTTCTTCTCAATTTCCAAAAACTTTTGACAATGTCAAATTTTCCAGTTTTTAGCGCTAAATCTAAAGGTGTTTCGTTTTTTTCATTTCTGGCGTTTATATCGGCACCATTCTTGATAAGCTCCTCACATGTATATTTATTTTCATTCTCAACAGCAATGTGTAAACACTGGCCAAATTTTGCCCCATTTGACACAAGTACCTTTATAAATTTCCTTCTATTAACTTCTACAGCAATAGCTAATAATTCACTAATATAATTGCTTTCCATCCCAGCAATATAGTGTAACCGCTGATGAAGTTCCACTTCATCGATCCCTCCTAGGGGCATTAATAATTTGACTAATGTCAAATTTTTTGTTGTCACAGCCAAATCCAACGCTGTTTCTTGAAACTCATTCATATGATTATAATCAGCCCCTGCATACAAAAGTAGGGAACACACTTCACTACTTCCCGTTAAAACAGCATGGTGTAGACACAGCCCACGGTTGGGATTTGCCCCACTTTCCAATAGACATTGGACTAAATCTAGTTCTTTGGCTTTTATAGCTCTAATTAAAGGTGTTTCGTTGTTTCCATCCTCAGTATCCAATTTAGCCCCATTTTTGGAAAGATATTTGATTAAAATCAAATTTTTGGTTTTTATTGCATTGTCTAAAAGTGCTTTATTACTTGCATTCACTGAATCTAATTTGATATCATTTTGAAAAAGGTGTTTTACTTTTGCTATTGCAATTTGTTTTAGCTTTAAAGCCCTCTTAAGATCTTTTGTAGTCTCTGATTTGCCAAACAATTTAAGCCAATTTTCAGCCCACCAAAGGTCTTCTTCAGTCCCTGATCTACTAAGTAATATATGTTTTGCCAGATTAAGATAAGGTTCCAAAATCAACTCATCAGCTTCCTTGGATTTTTTTAGTCTTAGTTTACCATTAGACACGCAATGCGTCTCGTAATAATTATCTAATGTGTAATCCCATGTATCTTGTAATAGTCTATAAACGAGTTCAGCTTTGACAGGCATTGACGTGCTTAAATTTTCAAAGCTGACGTCCCACGTTTTTCGTTTTTTCTTATTCACAGCCTCAGGGCCTGGATCACTTATTTCTTCAAAATTTCTTTTTCTCAACGCTTCACTTTCAGAGCCTGATTTGTCATGTGATCGGACAGAAATACATTTTGTCTTGACAGGTACTGATGAATCTGAATTTTCAGAAATCAAGTCATGAGTTTTTATTTGTTCTGGATTCACAACCTTACTAAGACCTTGGTCACTTCTTTCTTCTATAGAATTTTTTTTCTCTTCAAAATGCATTTTCCTTGACGCTTTAATTTTTGAAGTGAATGTGCCCAAATCATCTATTAAGAGGGTGGACTTGGATTCAGGTTTGACAGGCAATAATGCATTTGAAATTTTAAAGCTCCTGTCACAATGTTTTTTGGGCGGGTTTTCACCCTCAGTGCCTTGGTTACTCATTCCTTCCAAAGGCCTTTTTCTAAGCGATACAATTCCAGAAATATAAATGTCGGATTTGTCATCTAGTCTGGTAGAAATACATTTTGACTTGACATGTACTGACGAACTAGAATCTTCAAAAGCCAATGAACTTTTCAAAGCCAAAGTTAGGACTTTTTCTTTCATTTTTATTCAGAGCCCTTCTACCCGGGTTAATCATTTTTTCAACAGGCCCTTTTCTTGATGATAGAGCTTTTGAAGTTTTTGCGGCAGCTTCATTACGTAATTGGGTGACTTCACCAGGGATTTTAAAATAAGAGCTCTGAGCATTAAAAGACATATGTGGAATGAGAATCCGGAAAGATATTAGTTTATTATCATGTCTTTTCGGCAGAGAATCAATACCACTGTGTCTAGTGCGATTTTTAATGTTTGGAAAAGAAGAATACAGTAGTTTTAAGGTTTTAAAACTAAAAAAAACTTCTCTTAAAGAATTAGTTCAACTTCTGTCTAGCGTAACTCAGTAAATGGTTACCACCATTGAATTTATTAAATGTTACATTAAAATGAGAACAAACTGAATAACTTTGTAGAGTGAGTATATATTACTTACTACTACTACTACTACTACTACTACTACTAGTAGTAGTACTATTGCCCCTCTTAAAGCTAAAACTACTGCTTATGCAGTGATTGCTACCAAGACTGAGTTTAAATGATACTACTTTAGTAATACACCGCTATTAGTGCTCTTACTGCTCCTACTATTACCGCGACTAATTGTGATTATAATAAATGCCTATGCCTATAAAAATTAGGCATGGTGTTGTCTGCTCTACTCATGTGAATTTTGCTTTTTTTTGGGTGACTCCGTTATACAAAATTCAACATGTTATTCTTCATGAAGGCCTTTGCACAAAATTTATTCTCAAAATTCAAATCAAAGTTTACACCAAAAATCATTTATATTCCCTGTGTCCCGGTCATCATTTATATTCCCTGCGTCCCGTTTGTCATTTATATTCCCTCTGTCCCGGTTGTCATTTGTCTCCCGGTCTTTTTATTGATTTGTTTTCTTTTTTATTCTTTTTCGTTTTTTAGTTTATTTTTATTTTTTAGTTTTTTTCTTTTTTAGTTTTTTCTTTTTTTTTAATTTTTTCTTTTTTGTTTTTTTTTCTTTTTTAGTTTTTTCTATTTTTTATTTTTTTAAAAAAATTTCTTTTTTTTAAGTTTTGTAGCTTTTTTAGCTTTTTTCTTTTTAGTTTTTTTTACCTTTTTTATTTTCTTTTTTTAGTTTTTTACCTTTTTATTTTTTTTTATTTTTCATTTTCTTCTTTATTTTTCAGGTGTCATATGCAAACCCTCAAACATACAGAAAAACAAACATGCTTTAATTTTTTCTTTTTAGTTTTTTCTATTTTTGGTTTTGTAGCTTTTTTATTTTTTTTTAGCTTTTTTTCTTTTTAGTTTTTTACCTTTTTTCTTTTTTTTCTTTTTAGTTTTCTTTTAAGACGTCATATGCAAACCCTAAAACATACACAAAAACAAAAATGCTTTAATTTTTTTCTTTTTTAGTTGTTTATATTTTTTAATTTTGTAGCTTTTTTAGTTATTTTTTTAGCTTTTTTTCTTTTTTTACTTTTTTTTATTTTTTTAATTTTTTTTAGTTTTTTACCATTTTTCTTTTTTTTTCTTTTTTTAGTTTTCTTTTTCTTCTTTATTTTTTAGACGTCATATGCGTCATATGACAAACAAACACACATAGTCTGGTTACGTATCTATATATATCTATATTCATATTTTCAATCTATATTTTTCAAATATTCTTGACCCCCAGTCTTAAATCATCTTAACATCTTTTGAAGACTTTTTAATCCCTGTCTCTATCTTTGAAATTATTTCTTCTATGTGTAGTTTTTTAGGATCTAGTCAGAATTTTGTACTTTTTTCAAGGATATCCTTTTGCTCTATGGCAACCTTCCTTTTGCTTAAATGATCCCACCAGGGCCTGGGAAATGCTTAGGTTTATACATTGATATTTTTTGTTTTTCATGTTCACTTTTCAGTTGTAAAAATTTTTGGTCTAACTATCTTCCCCAGATAATCTCAAAACATGTTAAAAAGAATTTTTGAAAATTTATATAATTTGTTGGAAATCATGCGTATTAAGAAAACATTAAAGGCTATTTTGAAAAATATCCATTTCTTTAATAATTTGTTATTTCTGGAAGCGTTTATCTTTCAACACATGCATTAAATTTAGGTAATTTATTTTTTCTCCTGTGTTTAACCTTATTTAATGTATTTAAGTAATGCTTTAAAGAAAACGGGTTTTGATATATTTTATTTACTTTATAATTTTCTATAAGCTTAATTGCATAATAATATTGATATTTTCTTTGCTAATTTTAAAAACAATAAAATTGAATTGGTATTTAAGGTATCAACTTAATGAAAAATTTCTATTTAACCTAAAAAAAATACTTCAACATACTAAACGTACAATAATAGGGTAAGCGATTTTTGGAAGGGTGAGAGGGGGGAGGGTCAGGGCTGTAAACTCAATTTTAGACTAATATCAAACAGTTTTTGACAACAAACTGTAAGCGAGGACTGACTCGGCCCAATAGTAACGAAAACTCTAAAAAACGGTAACAACAGTAATGGTAACAGTAGTAAGTGGTAAACGGTGACATTATGATAGCAATAGATGCATCAGAAGAATTGGCTTCTTATGCTTATTACATAAAAAAAACTAGTTTTTCTAACTAAAAGTAAGGAGCGACATTAAAACTTAAAACGAACAGAAATTACTCCGTATATGAAATGGGTTGTCTCCTCCGCAATCCGTCGCTCTTTATGCCATTCAATTTTAGGTATTATTATATGTAATCACTGGTCGAAGTTTGTAACTTGCAGCCCCTCCCCCAGGAACTGTGGGGGAGTAAGTCATTCCCAAAGACATAGTTATTATGGTTTTTGACTCTGTGGAACAAAATGGCTATCTCAAAATTTTGATCTGTTGACTTTGGAGAAAAAATGAGCGTGGGAGGGGGCCTAGGTGCCCTCCAATTTTTTTGGTCACTTAAAAAGGGCACTAGAACTTTTCATTTCCGTTAGAATGAGCCCTCTTGCAACATTTTAGGACCACTTGGTCGATACGATGACCCCTGGGAAAAAAAAAACAAAAACAAATAAACACGCACCCGTGATTTGTCTTCTGGCAAAAAAAATACGAAATTCCACATTTTTGTAGATAGGAGCCTGAAAATTTCGCTATAGGGTTCTCTGATACGCTGAATGCGATGGTGTGATTTTCGTTAAGATTCTGTGACTTTTAGGGGGTGTTTTCCCCAATTTTCTAAAATAAGACAAATATTCTCAGGCTCGTAACTTTTGATGACAAAGACCAAATTTGATGAAACTTGTATATTTAAAATCAGCATAAAAATCCGATTCTTTTGATGTATATTTTAGCATCAAAATTCCGTTATTTAGAGTTTCGTTTACTATTGAGCCGGGTCGCTCCTTACTACAATTCGTTACCACGAACTGTTTGATTCCAAAAATATAAAATTTATTAAGTTTAGTTTTACATAATAAAAGCTATGAGCCTGAGAAAATTTGTGTTTTTTTTTCGAAAAAGGAGAGGAACTCCCCCCCCCAAAAAAAAAATATTGACCTCAATGAAAATCATACTATCAGATTCAGTATCAAAAAACCCTGCCGTAAAGGTTTTAAACTCCCATCTGCAAAAATGTGGAGATTTGTACGTTTTTTCTTTTCGTCAGGATGATCGTTTCAAACCAGTGGTCTTCGAATATCGGGAAAGGTATTACTTGAATGGAAATTAAAAGTTTCATTGCCCTTATTAAGTGACCAGAAATATTGAAGAGCAACTATTCCCCACCCATGCCCCCTTTTCCTAAAATACCCCCGATCAAAATTTTGAGATAGCCATTTTTGTTCAACCTAGTTAAAAAGTCAAATAATTATACCCCTGGAGACGATATGACAAACCAACAGCCCCCAAGGAAAGGGCTGTAAGCTAATATGTTTGCCTATTATTTACATACAGTATTCGTTATTAGGAAATAAAGAGACAGTTTTTGGAGAGGAGAGATTTTACACGGGAAGAATTTTTTGTGGAGGTGGTAGTTTCCGAAGATTCACTATCAATGGGAAAGTTGAGGCAGGGAGGATTTTCCAGAATTCCTGTAGGAAATAAATTTTTTGGCTTACTCTCTCTTTGCTGTCTGAATTTCTGCATATGGAGATGATCCAGGGAAATTATCCAGGGAAAATTTTCAAAGGGGTGGAATTATCTGGGGGATTTTTTCTATAGAAGGAGGGGATTTTCCGCGAGAGAAATTACTCTTGAGAGAATTTTCTGTGGGTGAAATTCTTCATGGCAGGATTTTCTGGGAGGGGGACTTTCGAATGGGGTCGTTCCATTTGGGGGATGCTGGGAAATAAATCCCACGTAGGGTAGATATCCGGCAGAATTTGGAAAACGATCAGAAACTATATAAA
Organism: Artemia franciscana; assembly: GCF_032884065.1. Classification (NCBI taxonomy): domain Eukaryota; kingdom Metazoa; phylum Arthropoda; class Branchiopoda; order Anostraca; family Artemiidae; genus Artemia; species Artemia franciscana. The sequence continues at coordinate 3,994,914 of NC_088880.1, read as the reverse complement.
AAAAAAATCGAATAAAAGTAGGCTAAGGAGAATTTTTCCAGCTGAAATTTTTCAAAGGAAAAAATTTAAAAAAAAAGAATTTTTTTTTAGCAAAAAGCGAATTTTCTCTGGGGGGGATTTTACAAATGAGAATCTTTCCATAGGAGAATCCCCGGGAGACTTTTCCCGGAGAGCCCTTTCCTTGGGGGCCTTGGGTTTGTCATATCGTCTCCAGGTGTATAATTATTTGACTTTTTAACTAGGTTGAACAAAAACGGCTATCTCAAAATTTTGATTGGGGGTATTTTAGGAAAAGGGGGCATGGGTGGAAAATACTTTTCCGGGAGACATTTGCCAAATAATAGGCAAATAAATTAGCTTACAGCCCTTTCCTTGGGGGCCGTGGGTTTGTCATATCGTCTCCAGGTGTATAATTATTTGACTTTTTAACTAGGTTGAACAAAAATGGCTATCTCAAAATTTTGATTGGGGGTATTTTAGGAAAAGGGGGCATGGGTGGGGAATAGTTGCTCTTCAATATTTCTGGGCACTTAAGAAGGGCAATGAAACTTTTAATTTCCATTCAAGCAATACCTTTCCCGATATTCGAAGACCACTGGTTTGAAACGATCATCCTGACGAAAAGAAAAAACGTACAAAACTCCACATTTTTGCAGATGGGAGTTAGAAACCTCTACGGCAGGGCTTTTTGATACTGAATCTGATAGTATGATTTTCATTGAGGTTAATATTTTTTTTTGGGGGGGGGGGAGTTCCTCTCCTTTTTCGAAAAAAAAACACAAATTTTCTCAGGCTCATAGCTTTTATTATGTAAAACTAAACTTAATAAATTTTATATTTTTGGAATCAAACAGTTCGTGGTAACGAACTGTAGTAAGGAGCGACCCGGCTCAATAGTAAACGAAACTCTAAATAACGGAATTTTGATGCTAAAATATACATCAAAAGAATCGGATTTTTATGCTGATTTTAAATATATAAGTTTCATCAAATTTGGTCTTTGTCATCAAAAGTTACGAGCCTGAGAAAATTTGTCTTATTTTAGAAAATTGGGGAAAACACCCCCTAAAAGTCACAGAATCTTAACGAAAATCACACCATCGCATTCAGCGTATCAGAGAACCCTATAGCGAAATTTTCAGGCTCCTATCTACAAAAATGTGGAATTTCGTATTTTTTTGCCAGAAGACAAATCACGGGTGCGTGTTTATTTGTTTGTTTTTTTTTTCAAAAAATGATCGATCGGCTCATTCTAACGGAAATGAAAAGTTCTAGCGCCTTTTTTGAGTGACCAAAAAAATTGGAGGGCACCTAGGCCCCCTCCCACGCTCATTTTTTCTCCAAAGTCAACAGATCAAAATTTTGAGATAGCCATTTTGTTCCACAGAGTCAAAAACCATAATAACTATGTCTTTGGGAATGACTTACTCCCCCACAGTTCCTGGGGGAGGGGCTGCAAGTTACAAACTTCGACCAGTGATTACATATAATAATGGTTATTGGGAAATGTACAGTCGTTTTCAGGGGATTTTTTTTTTGGTTTTGGGGGGATGGGGTTGAGGGGAGAGGGCTATGTGGGAGGATCTTTCCTTGGAGAAATATATCATGGGGGAACAGAAATTCAATGAAAAGGGCGCAGGATTTTCTAAAATTTCTATAAAAAAAATGAAAAAATAAACATGGAAACATTCTTTCAATTAAAAGTAAGGAGTACCATTGAAACTTAAAACGAACAGAGATTATTACTTATATGAGGGGTTCTAAAAACACTTTAGCATAAAGAGCGAGGTATTTAGGAGGAGATAAATACCTCGCTCTTTATGCTAAAGTATTTTTAGTAATTTCAACTATTTATTTTACGGCGTTTCGGATTCAGGGGTCATTCTTAAAGAATCGGCACAAAACTTACGATTTAGTGTAAAGAGCGAGGTATTAACGAGGGTACAAACCCCCTCATATACATAATACAAATTTAAGAATATAAAAGTTTGTTACGTAAGTAAATTCTTAAGTTACGTATATTTTTTACTAATAAAAAAATTCGTTAAAAATTATAATTTACAGTTGTCTTTTTGTGTAACCAAAAAATTGCATGGCAACTAGGCCTCCTTCCCCATCCCATATTTCTCAAAATCGTCTGATCAGAACTAAGAGAAAGCCATTTAGCCAAAAAAGGAATTAAAATATAAATTTCATTTTAATAATTTATGTGTGGAGAGCCAAAATCAAACATGCATTAATTCAAAAACGTTCAGAAATTACATAAAAAAAACTAGTTTTTCTAACTAAAAGTAAGGAGCGACATTAAAACTTAAAACGAACAGAAATTACTCCGTATATGAAAAGGGTTGTCCCCTCCGCAATCCTTCATTCTTTACGCTAAAGTTTGACTCTTTACCACAATTCTGCTTTTTAAGACAATTAAAAGCTTTAGCATAAAGAGCGAAGGATTGCGGAGGAGACAACCCATTTCATATACGGAGTAATTTCTGTTCGTTTTAAGTTTTAATGTCGCTCCTTACTTTTAGTTAGAAAAACTAGTTTTTTTTATGTAATAAGCATAAGAAGCCAATTCTTCTGATGCATCTATTGCTATCATAATGTCATTGTTTACCACTTAATACTGTTACCATTACTGTTGTTACCGTTTTTTAGAGTTTTCGTAACTATTGGGCCGAGTCAGTCCTCGCTTACAGTTTGTTGTCAAAAACTGTTTGATATTAGTCTAAAATTGAGTTTACAGCCCTGACCCCCCTCTCACCCTTCCAAAAATCGCTTACCCTATTATTGTACTTTTAGTATGTTGAAGTATTTTTTTTAGGTTTAATAAAAATTTGTCATTAAGTTGATACCTTAAATACCAATTCAATTTTATTGTTTTTAAAATTAGCAAAGAAAATATCAATATTATTACGCAATTAAGCTTATAGAAAATTATAAAGTAAATAAAATATATCAAAACCTGTTTTCTTTAAAGCATTACTTAAATACATTAAATAAGGTTAAACACAGGAGAAAAAATAAATTAACTAAATTTAATCCATGTGTTGCATGTTCAAGAGTCGCTAAACCTGACAATCTATTTATATGGACAGACAATGGGACAGAGAAGAATGTTGTATATACGCTAGTTTTACTTAGTTAAAAACATATATATATATATATATATATATATATATATATATATATATATATATATATATATATATATATATATATATGTATGCTCACAGGTGGGACACAGGGACACAACTACAATGGCAGGTAACAAATATGGCGCATAACGACTTATGCTCACGGGGGGGGCTTGGGGAGGGGGGCGCAAAACGCCCCCACCAACTAGGTGTTGGGGTGGCGCAAATCGCCACCTGAACACCTTAAATTTATATTTGACAATGATGACTGACTGACAATGTCTTGTTTGACTGACAATGTCATGTTTGTACTATATTTATTGATGTTGATTTTAAGGTTGATTATTAAGGTGACTTGTACAATTGAGGATACTTAAATTATATTGTAAAATTGCCCTCTAGTAGCCTACTTAATGCTGTATTTAAAAGCAATAAGAACTGAACATTACCAATGCCTTAACAAAGAGAAAAACAGGAAAAAAGCAATGTCATTCAAAGGACAAATTCTTGTCCTTTTTTAAGCACTGACAATGTCCTGTTTGCACTATATTTATTGATGTTGGGTACACTTTTTGTTGAATTGTCAGATTATTGGGTGTTGCTTTCTTCAAGAAGTTTAGCTATTTTTATCTGGTCTAATGAACTTTTAAAATACATTTCTTTGTTACTTTTATTATAATTTGAACTTCTATTTATTTTTAAAAACAGACTTTATTGGAAGTTTGGACACTTTACATTCTCATTAGGCCTGCTAGCCAACTCTGTGTTGGCAGTTGCTGGGTCTAATTTCTGTTTCTTATGCATGATTCCTGTTTTATTGTTTCAGTAATTGACTACATGGACTCCTGTAGGGACAGATAATGTAAAGAAATCTCTGCCTAGATTACTCTAGTGTATACATATAGTGGAGTTTAAATGGAGTTTAAAATATGAAAATTTGGTTTTGATTATTCCTCTGCGGAGAGTCAAAATTAAAACATGCATTGATTCAAAAACGTTCAGAAATTAAATAAAAAACAAGTTTTTTTACCTGAAAGTAAGGAGCAACATTAAAACTTCAAACGAACAGATATTACTTCGTTTATGAAAGAGGCTACTTCCTCATCAACGCCCCGTTCTTTACGCTAAAGTTTTTTACTGTTTTAAAAAGAAGAATTGAGAGAAAGAGTCAAAATTTAGCGTAAAGAGCGGGGCGTTGATGAGGAAGCAGCCTCTTTCATATACGAAGTAATTTCTGTTCGTTTTAAGTTTTAATGTCGCTCCTTACTTTCAGATTAAAAAAAAACTTGTTTTTTTATTTAATCTTAAAAAGAGCACTAGAACTTTCATTGAATCTAACTAGCTTCTTTTAAAGTTTTGATTATATTTCTAGCTATTATAGAGCGATGCTGCCTATCATATTGTTTTATGTTTCTTCTTGAAAACCTGCACGTAAACCTGCATGTAAATCAATATCTTATATTCTAAAAAATAAGATGGCCAAGTTACTTCAATATTAGTTTAAGATATAGAATTTGAAATTCTGTCAAAAAATCCGTATGGTAGAAATAATCGTACTTTTTTATTAAATTCATCTCTTAAGATAACCTTAATATAGTAGTTTTAGAGAAAGAAGGCGAAACTTATTTATTAAATTCCACATCTGTGTTTTCAGCTTTTTAGTGCCATCTATTTTACAAAAGTATTTTCCGCTAGGTGGATATTTGACAAAAATTTTCGCCTTCTATGTTGTTACTCATGATCACAGTAGAGAATATATAACATTAAACTGTGCTCATGATCAGTTATCAAAAAATCAAATATTTACCTAGTTTTGTGTGTTAAAACAGTGTCAAAGTATAAAATTTTACACAAATTAAAGGAAATATTAAGGACATCCAGAAAAAGTATCAAAATTAAGCAAACGCGGAAGGTAAATCCACTGAAGAAAAAAACATTATTACTAATTCTTTTTTTTTACTTAGAGAAAGGATTTTATAGAAAGGAAACAAGGATGTTTTCATCCAGAATTTAAAAATTTAGTCAAACATTTCATAGGTTTTAAAAATTTGCAATTCTTGAAATTATTTAGTTCTTTCTCCCTTTTCTCGTAAAACTTGAATTGTCTTTTTTCAAAGTCAATCAAATTCCTTTCATTCTTTTCGAAGTTTTCACTTGCCTATACGTAGATAGTATTCTACGTAGATAGTATTTCTTGCCTATACGTAGTATAGTATACCGAAGTATTCTAATAACTACATAATACTAAAAAACAAAATATTCTGCAGTATTTGCCCGTTTAAGCCCCCTCCATCATAGAACTCCCCTGACGCCTCTCTCACATTTAGGCTAAGTACACTTTTGTCACTGTTTGCACTATCCGAATTCTCCGGGAATTGTCCTGAAGAATAGAATATTTACGATTGATAATTTTCTGAGCAGATTTAAGGGAACACTGTTTTTTTTTAGAAAAAAAAAATTGAGAAACCCTTAAAAATTTAGCAATAGTGGAAGTAATGACATATGTCTAGGCCCACTAGGCCCGAGCCTAGGGGCAGAAAATGCCAGGGGTCGCAGTCAATTATCACTGAGTGATTTTTGTCGGAATAAAACTGGACTGATGTGATTTATCGTCAAAGTGCCAGGTGCACCCCGCCGCCCTGTTACCTAAGCACAGAAAAGTGATTTAAATCAACACAGGAATTCCTTAGCCGCATATAAACTGTCAGATGTCTCCCAGGTATGGCAGCTGAGAGTTAGATATCACCCCTCTCTCTGATTACTTTTGGCTCATCAGTTGCGTTCTGTCCAGTGCTTCCACTATCCCCGTATTTCACCGAAAATCTCACAAAAACGGAGCAACAACAACACTTGGGCCAAGATGCGTCAAGCTTTAAAACCAACCCTGCTTATCTCCATGTTGATCAGAGACAAGGCCGTGTTGAGAGAGTGCCACCTTTGTACCTATCCCTTCCAGGAGTTTCTTTCCGACTCATAGAAACATAACAAAATGCATATAAACAATTTTTGATGCGTTTTTTAAGTTTATTGGTGTTATAGTTTATAAATATAATATAAATTAAATATAAATTAAAATATAAGCTAAAAAAGCTTAAAAATTTAATTTTATAATTAAATATTTTATAAATTTATTATTAAATTTTATTATAATTTAAATATAGATTTAAGGTGTTCGGGTGGCGCTTCGCGCCACCCCAACACCTAGTTGGTGGGGGCGCTTCGCCCCCCTAAGCCCCCTCGCGCGCGTAAGTCGTTACGCGCCATATTAGTTACGCGCCATTGAAGTTGTGTCCCTGTGTAGTACTATTGCTCCTCTTAAAGCTAAAACTATTGCTTATGCAGTGCATAGAAACCCCAACACAATGCATAGAAACGATGTTAAAACCATTGATAATTATATTTTTTGAGATATTTGAACTATTTTCCAATATTGGAAGCGGGGGCTGTCGTACTAGCTACGATGGGCGTTAAAAGAAGTCCTTCTTATGTAATTTTGGTAGACCATGAAATTTTGGACAAAACTTGCCCCGGGGGAAAAATTTATTCTGTAATTGTGGAGTAATTTTACCATTTTATTTTAGATTTTTTAATTTATTTTTTAATTTCAGGAAATAAAATAGCCGTTTCTAGTACTTTGCTCAGTTTAAAATATTACTTCCTATGATGAAACAACAAGAAAAAATCTACGGAAGTGACAATCCTTTAGATTTTGATCTTCTCAAGGCTGTAAAAAAAAAATCAATGGTATTTGGTATAATACCTTTTGGAAAAAGGAGCAAGTCCCAAAAGTTGTCTGTATTTGCACAATGCTGTTCGGTTTGGAAGTCGCGACTTACTGATAAAGAATGGAGTCGAAATTCATACTTTTAATGAGGCCGATGAAACTCCGTTGTATATTGCAGTGAAAATAGGAAAAAAAAGTTTAGTCGAATATCTTCTAGAACGTGGGGCAAATCCAAGACTGTGCAAACCCAATAAAAGACTTGTAGACATTGCTATAAACCAAAAGAATTTTCACTTAATGCAATATATTCTGCATAATGGTGCAAGTTTATCCTGCAATTTGGACAACAATGAACCAGCTTTATCTGCTGATAAGAAACGCAAAACCAGTGACTTGTGTGAATTACCAACCATAGCTAATTTACCTGTGTTCCATACCAACCAAGATAAACTTTTTCTTGAGGCTGTAAAAGCCTCAATGTTTCCCAAAAATTAAAGGAGGTCAAAGAATATTTGAAGAAAGGGAAACTGTGATTACTGTCTACACTTTACTGTTTTAAACGAACATGATTATCAAACTGAACTTGTTGACATGCTTATCAAGTATGGTGCAGATTTAAATACTCTGAATCGTGAAAAAGAAACACCGTTAGATATCGCTTTAAAAAAAATATCTCACTGGTGACCATACTTTTGGAAAATGGAGCAAATCCACAATTTGGTGAAAAAATAAAAATAGACTGCTGTACCTTTTTTGGAAGTGAATTATTAACTGTTGCAACAGAGGCTCGTAAATTTGATTTTATAAGATATTTGTTGTTAAATGGGACGGATTCAGACAAGTTAGCCACTGTAGTAAGAGATTGTTGGGAAAGAGACCTTCTACGCCTAGATTCTTCTCCAGATACGCCATATTCAGAAATTGTTACCAATTTGAAAGATTTTCTTGACGAAGAATTTCAATTTTCCATGAAATATGAAAGCAGTCCATTATTAAAGCGAGCTTTCTTAATTATGGCTTCGTGTCTACCTAAAATTACCACTATGGCAAACTACGAAAATCATTTGCCACTACATCAAACATTAAAAGACATATGTGGAATGAGAATCAGGAAAGATATTGATTTATTATCACGTCTATTCGGCAGAAAAAAATACCAGTGTGTCTAGTGCAATTTTTATTTTTTGGAAAAGAAGAATACCGTCGCAGTTTTAAAACTAAAAAAAACTTCCCTTGAAGAATTAGCTCAACTTCCGTCTAGTTGCATTAAAATGCAACTAAAACGTATGTTGCATTAAAATGTTTTGGTGTAAACCTTGATTTGAATTTTGAGAATAAATTTTGTGCAAAGGCCTTCATGAAGTATAAGATGTTGAATTTTGTATAACGGAGTCACCCTAAAAAAAAAAAAAAATCACATGAGTAGAGCAGACAACCCCATGCCTAATTTTTATAGGCATAGGCATTTATTATAATCACAATTAGTCGCGGTAATAGTAGGAGCAGTAAGAGCAGTAATAGCGGTGAATTACTAAAGTAGCATCATTTTAATATTCTGTATCATTTAAAATCAGTCTTGGTAGCAATCACTGCATAAACAGTAGTTTTAGCTTGAAGAGGGGCAATAGTACTACTAGTAGCAGTAGTAGTAAGTAATAGTAATAGTAATAGTAGTAGAGTGTGAATATTACTATTTTAACCAATTGATATTCTCCCTTATAATTTCTAGAAAGTTAAAAATTAATATACTGACTCTACAAAGTTCAGTTTGTTCTCAATTAAGTGCTCTTTATGGAAAGTTAATTTTAAACATTCAAACATTTCTCAATAGAACATCTATCTATATCTCCTATATATATATATATATATATATATATATATATATATATATATATATATATATATATATATATATATATATATATATATATATATATATATATATATATATATATACCTGCTGTTGGGATGGCGCTTCGAGCCATCCCAACACCTAGTTAGTGGGGGCGCTTCCCCCCCGAGCGCGTAAGTCGTTACGCGCCATTGTAGTTGTGTTTTTAACAACATAAAACTTGCGAATCGCACTCCCCCAGCCCCCCCCCCCGCGCATAAGTCGTTACGTGCCATATTAGTTACACGCCATTGTAGTTGTATTTTTAACTACGTAAAACTTGCGAATATACAACATTCTTTGCTGTCACATTGTCTGTCCATACAAATAGATTGTCAGGTTTACCAAAACATAATAATTGTACATGGGAAAACAATCCGTATTCAGATCTATACCACATTTTTCTAACGATTGGCCTTGAGCTTTGTTGATGGTGGTTGCTAATCGAACATTCCCTGTGTCCCCGTCGTCATTTATATATCCCCCTGTAACCCCGGCGTCACGTTGTAGTTGTGTCCCTGTGTCTTGGTTGTCATTTATATTCCCTGTGTCCCGGTCGTCATTTGTGTAAAAAAAAAACTAAAAAAGAAAACAACTAAAAAACAAAAAATAGAAAAAAAAAATAAAAAAGAGAATAATAAGTATTCAAAAGAATTGAGGCTCTTTCGATTTTATTAAATTGTTTAAAATGTAAATACGCCTCCCATTCCATGGAAAGGTCTCCCAGGGATTCTTCCATGGAAAGATTCTCATTTGTAAAATCCCCCCCAGAGACAATTCGCTTTTTGCTAAAAAAAAATTCTTTATAGAGAATAAATCTATAAAGAGAAAAAAAAATTGAGGCTCTTTCGATTTTATTAAATTGTTTAAAATGTAAATACGCCTCCCATTCCATGGAAAAGTCTCCCAGGGATTCTCCTATGGAAAGATTCGCATTTGTAAAAATCCCCCCCCCCAGAGACAATTCGCTTTTTGCTAAAAAAAAATCCTTCCGGAAAATTTCCTTTGAAAAATTTTCACCTGGAAAAACTCTCCTTAGCCTACTTTTATTCGAAAATAGACTTTTTTTTTTTATATAGTTTCTGATCATTTTCCTTATTATGGCGGATATCTATCCTACGTGGAATTTATTTCCCAGCATCCCCCAAATGGAACGAACCCATTCGAAAGTCCCCCTCCCAGAAAATTCTGCCATGAAGAATTTCATCCACAGAAAATTCTCTCAAGGGTAATTTCTCTCGCGGATAATCCCCTCATTCTATAGAAAAATCCTCCAGATAATTCCACCCCTTTGAAAATATCCCTAAAGAAAATACTTTTCAGGAAATCTGCTTAATCAAAAATTGAAAAATTGGCCTGCTTTATCAAAAAGCGCTCAATTTTGTAAGTAGGTCCCGAATTATTTTTTAAAACAAGAAAAATCAAAAAAGGTGCTACTATTTTGTTAACATAGTCTACCGCAATAATAATTCCTTAACGGAAAAGCTTATTAACACAAGTATAACTAACACTTACCCTACAGGAATCGCTGTCCTCTTATCTAACGTAAAAATTAAAATATTGCAAAACATAAAGGCTTATAGAGATAACCATCAAACAATAGTCAATTAAAACTCATTAGTAGCCTTAAACAAAATCAAAAATTATTAATAAATTACAAATAGTCCAGTGACAACAAGCGTCCTCGTGAATTGTGGTCAAAGCCAAATTTGTCCAATTTACTTTGCAATACTTTTCAATTATCGTTCCCACACTCCTTTTTGGCATATTCTTGATTCGTTTCTTGCTATTGAATAAATTTAGTGACATCAGACAAATTAACTTTTAACTAAAAACGTCTTTAATGAAGCTATAACTTGCGATACCTAACAGGCATTTACATTTGGAATCGAATCTACTTTGTTCAAGTAAGATCAAGACTCGTAATTCTACCCGAATATAAGACCTTTTGAAATTATTGTCGGATAATTTACCCGACAAAGTAAAAACAACTTATTATTCACACTGAAAATTTCCTAAAAATCCCATCCAATCCCCCCCGCTATATTAAGGTCGCGCTTAAATACTTTCTCAATATCAATTTTCTTAGTTACTAATTCCAGCTTTATTAATTAATAATCTAATTTGTTCCGTAATAATGGCCAAAGCAATTATAGACACAGAATTTGTTTCAATTATTCATGCTAAAGAAAATATAATCTATTCTGCCGCAATGTTAGTTCAAGAAGAAAATGGCAAAGAAGTATTCGCAGAAAGCTGGTACCTAAATTATGGTTTAACGAAATTTAAACCTCACTCGTATAAATTTGGGCTAAAGTTAGCAAACAGCCCAAAATATCGACCCGCAAGAGGAGAAGTAAAAAACAAATAATCGAACAAAAGCAAAAAAGGGAAGAACTTGACAAGGTTACAATTAACAATAAGAAAATTACAGAAAAAAATTAATATCTGCTAATGGTTTTGCAAAGGCCCAACCCAAACAGACCTCCTTTTAATTGATAAATGTAAAAACCCGAAAATATGCTATAAAATCGAATAAAATATAAATTGTATTAAATACGAAGGGGTACATTATCCATTAGAGAAAATCCGGCATTACGCAAAGTTTTTATACGACCCGAGCACACAAGAATATGCCTTAAAGGGGGATAAAATTTTCTTAAAACGAAAAAAATCTAAACAATCAAAAAAGACGCATATAAAAACGTGTTGCCTTCCAAAAAAAAATTTAAATTCTAAAGTACAAAATATTATTTTTAGATCCGTAACCAGAAGGAAACCAAATCAGGTAAAAATCTACTCAACTAACCGCTTATACTAACCAGGGGAAATGTATAAAACAAACTTATACAATACAGATCCTAATGTTTTAAGACCTTTGGAATTGGTCCAAAACCAAGCACCCACAAGACGAGACTTTTGGCTGCCAAATAAAACACAGAGCTTACCAGATCTTTCAAATAGAAGTCATGAGGCAAACGAAAAAATCTTAGAATCAGCTATAAAAAATGCAGTAAGAAACTTGCGTTACGATATTCTTCGTTCCTTACTGCGCGTTCCGATTATCCCTAGTGATAATTGATAATTGAAATAATGGTTATATTGCTAATAGGTACTTTTTCGCCAGAGGTAATGAGAAAAGACTATGGATACAGGCATAGATTTACCCTCTAAAATTTTGCAGTACTTCTTTGTTCAATTCCCTCAAAGAAATATCCGTTAATTGCGTCTCTAATATGTGCAAATTTGTGGTTACCACTTGCATAAGAAAATTTCGAGTTGCCTTGGCCTTTAAAATTCTTAGCAATGCTAATGGAGGTAGATTATAGGATATTTGACAAAAATCTTCTCTTTAAAATCTACGAAAATAATAATATACACAATTATTACTGGATTAATAACTCGATCCATTACTTATATGTAGAACAGTACGAAGAATTAAAACGTTGAATTAGTAAGTTTTATACAATAGATGAAAACATTGGGTCAAAATTAGTAAAAGGGAAAGATATTCAAATATATAAAAAATAATAAACTGCAGAAATCCGCTATGCTTCCATAAACAACTGATTTTCAAAAAAGTTCGTATTACTCCAAATAACCCAAGTTTAAAGGAGTTGTGTAGAAAAAACATACGTTTAGTGATGGGAAAAACAGTAATTCACTACACTTTGGCTAATCTAACACTCCCCGAAACCCTAAAACGGTATTTAATACACATCGAAGATATTCATGGAAATAGCAGCCAAGAATATCGATTGACATTTATGACTCGACACCTATTAAAATCTGAAATAAACCAGACTTCAGGCCAAGGGCCAATATTAAGTATTCCAAATGACCATGAATTAGACTGTTCAAATCTAATCTAACTACTATTACTTTTAAACAGTCGGTTAATAATAAATTAATTTCTTTTACGGTAAATGTAGATCTTTCATAACAAAAAAAAATATAGACCTCCAACAAGCACGAAAAAACTCGTTTTTTTCTTTTCTTATGTGCAAGAGATCTAAGAGGTCGTCTCCTGTAATTTTACTACTCTATTTCCAAGTTGAAAATATTCCAAGGCATAATGATTGAAAGGCTATGATACAAAATGTATTACTTTTCGACAAATTATGCATTGGAAGTTCAAAAAAAATTGGATTAAAGCATCAACCTAAAAACCATTAAGTTAATGTAACTTTTTTTCATACAGGACTTACAAACATTGCTACAAATAAACTGCACTTCCTTTTAAACCTTTGTCTCACATTCGAGTCAGAATTTGTTTTTGCTAATCCACTCTCCAATTGTCCTTTCTCTAACTCCGGTTTTCATGGCCTCAGCTCTTTCATTGTAGAAATCTGTTTGCTCTGTAGTTAGCTTGCTGCCGTTTGAGATGAATTTCATATACCAGTACTCTCCAGAAGTCTCTTCAATACCGGATGCTGAGTCAGCTGTGTTCTTTCCTTTGTTTTTCGGTTTGAGAACAGTCTCTCTTCTCGAGAATGCAACCAAAGTTGCGAAAATTCGTATCTTTGGTAAGCCCACTTCTTCGGGAATTCTTGCACAGATGGATCTTGTAGAGCCCAACAAAGCACAAGTCATGTGGATCCAGATATGCAGCATAGGTGACTCGGTTGCAGAATACGGAGATTTGAGAGCTAATCTCAGAGCGGAAATGTAATGGACATAAGAGAATTCATAATCCAATTCTTCGTCAGGTTTAAAGATTTTCCTGAACTCATCCCCCATTGTTTTGTCAAAAATCCAGTCCATCAAGTCATCTAAGTTCATATTGGCCACATTTGTCATATGAATTATTGAGGAAATTATGGAGGAATCCTTTGATCTGGTAATGATGGTACCAAATCTGGAGAGTGCAAATGAGGATTCAGGGTGTTTGTTCCAGAACATGTCGCACGCAGCTGCTAGTGACAAAAATGAACTGTCTCTTTCCCATCCTAGAGCAACGTTTGGGTTGGGAACTTTCCATTTGTGTGTGATAGAGGATCCCAAAGATTTCAATCTTAAACTAAGAGTATCCCTGTAATTTCCCAACGTTGGTGATATACTTATTCGGTACAAGCCGAAAATCATCATGACTAGCCATCGATCGTCTGTTATGTCGTCTTCGCTCTTCAAGCTGGTCTTGTCAATTTCTTGCACTGATCCCCCCTCCTCAATTTTAATCAAACTCAAAGGAGTTATGTCCTCCTCTTTTTCACATATCTTGACGCCGAATGACATCCACTTTTCCTTGGATTTTACGGTATCTTTTTTCAGGACGGACGAAAGATAACATGTTATGACATCTGAACCCACGGCCACACTTCTTTGGAAGTGATCTAAAATTAGGAGCTTAATATGTTGGTCATTAGTTTCCTTGGGTTTCTTCGGAATTACAACAACGGGTGGCTGTTTCTGATTATTCTCGAAAAACACAGATGCATAAGTGGGGGCATTATTCGGCTTAAAAGAAAGTGGTGTTATTTCTTTACCAGTTGTCCTATGATAAATTATATTCGTAGTTTCTGCGACTCCTGAAAAAAAAATGGAATTAAAGTATCAACCTAAAAACCATTAAGTTAATGTAACTTTATTTTTTTTTTTTTTTGAAATTGGGTGATATCTGTCAAGGAAAGTCAAGGAAAATGAGAAACCATCAACCAAATTATTTTTTCGCAATTCAAGTAAAAAGCGCAAAAATAAAGAGAAAGGCCTCAGAGATACAGAACTACTTAATTGAAATCGATCCTAGTCTATCACAGGCTTTAATTCAACACTGCACTTTCCATGTTACATTAAAGGTTATCCACCTAAAAAATAATAGTGAAGTTGAATTACAGAAAAATGCTTTCACAAGGGCAATATCTGCTTTTCAACAAGAACTTAGCGAAAATCAAATACTACTTGACTTCCAGAGTATCGGAGAATTTTCTGAACAAATTTGATATGCCCAGTTAAATAATGAGACAGAATTTAAAGCCCACTTCAGTCCTGTGTTAGAAAAAATTACTGAAGAAGTCAGTAAAAGCGGGATACAACTCGCAAATCAGGAATGCTGGAAGCCTCACTTGACTTTAGTAAACATAAGAAAAGTCGCTAGGCTAAGAAGGACGGCGAAAAAACTTCACCCATCCCTAATATCTTTTTTTAAAAATGTGAAATTCGGAGCCGAATTCGCAGAAAGTATCCAATTTTGTTCTATGCATGGGCCAAAAAACGAAGAAAATTACTACGAAATATTAACCGAAATTAAATTCGACAAAAAAACCAACTAAAAGAATCTGGAAGAATTTGGAACAAGAAAATAAAAAATACAACTAACAGGTAACTATATACGGGGAATAATTATAACATATACATATATATATATATATATATATATATATATATATATATATACATCATTGCTATAAGCTTAATAATTCTTGACGTCACTAATGGCATAGTAATTAACCTATGTGTGTCTTAATACAATTAAAATTTTGTTTACAAGTATAAAAATAAGCATCTCGCAAACCAAATACGTCTATAAATAAGACTGACCAACCTATTTATTATAAAAGCCAACCTTAAAAAACTTAGAGTATCTCTTAAATTGAACTCCTTTTTATGTATATGAATACTAATTCTAATTTTTTTAAATAGTATATATATTTACGAAATCAATTTGAAGTTCAATCCACAGTTTATCACCAAATCAGACGCGGATTTAAAACAAAAATAAAGGGGAGTAACACGGGAAAGATAAAAGCGCAAAAATTTTAATCTTACCAAATTTTAGCTTCATTGTGCCATAAAAAAATGCCAATTCTGTAATAAATATACATCCTGAAAACTTAAAATATGAACGCTTAAATCCGTGCGTATGAACAATAAGACAAAAATTCGTACCTGGCAAAACAACGAAACTCTGAGGGGAAAAATTGCTAGCCGTGACGTTCGAAAGTGAAAATCACGAATAGGCATTTTATCTAAGAGACTTGTAACACATAAAACGTACAATGAATGCATTGTATAATAAATAACCCTTAAGGAACGTCTGCTAATGGAAGAATGATTTTTACGACCCAGAAATGTACTTCAATTAAAACACCCAACAAGTGCCTATCGCATAACAAGAGTGTAAAGAAATAATAACACTTGTGAAAAGCCTGTAGCGATTTTAAAAGAGTTTTAAATTATAGCCAAAAGACCGCCTAGCGGATTTCAAAGTCATGAAAAGTTACCAACCATCTTTTGAATTAACCAATTACAATGCAGGATCCCCGAAGGCATTTAAAGAAATAACCAATCACAGTGCTAAATCTCAGTGGTAGATATATATTTATTTGAAGCCCAATTATTTTGTCAAATAATTTCTGTTCATCGATGTAATTATCGCAAGCTAGCTAATTATGTCAAACAACTCAATAAAAACTAAAACGCTATAATTTTAATTTTTTTCCTTTTCAACATAATAATAGAAAATTATTCAAGACTAAAAAAAATTACAAATTAACTGAACAACCAATTTTGTTTATATTCAAGAAAAAATAAAGATAAGCAATCATTTTTATATTCGTTAAATTGAAACTATTACGTTTACCTAATTATTTATCTAAATTAAAACATAATCTAGTTAACACTTAAAAATGTTAACTAATTCAAGACATCGTTATATATGTGACGAATATTTCCATTGAATGGTTACGATGCGCTGAGTGGAAAAAATACTCAGTGTGCTGTTCCGTACGCCATATTGTGCCGTATTGTGCGCCGAAAAATAAAAAAAAATTCTGAGAATCACAAAAAAGTACTTAATTTATTGTATGAAATAAATAATGCAATGCATAAAAACTCTCTTAAGGGTATAATGCGCCGCATAAAACAATGTTTTCTTCTCTTGCCGTACTTGAATAAGAAAAGAATTGCATATAGAAATAAAATAACAAATCCTTCCTGCTTAAAGAAATTAACACCATAATATTTCCAGATCATCCTCAACCGAATACCAAGCCAAACAGGTAACCTTAAACTTATATCCTGCTTAATAATAACACCAATTAACAACATGCCCTTATAGAGAACACTAAGAAATCCAAAATAGCTAGAAAACAAATCGGTACTAATACTTCAAAATTCAAAAAAAGGAAAAAATTTTAAGAAAATGAATTTGACGGAAATCAGAAAGTGGGAAAACGCAAGAAATTGTCAAAGACCAAAAGAAAACCAAGAAAATCAATCTTTAGATTTTAAGATTATGTCATATAATGTTCTAGCTCAAAGGTATCTCGAAACAATGCCTTATTTGTACTATAACTGTAATAACGAAAATTTGAAATGGCCAGATAGGAAGCAAAGACTTTTTAACCAATTCAAAATGTCAAACGCTGATATTGTATGCTTACAGGAAGTGGAAACTGACTATTATTATAATACCTACTTATCTTATTTTCAATCTCAGGGGTATGATGGCATATTTAAACAAAAAACCCAAGGAAAGATTGATGGATGTGCCACTTTTTTTTAAGAAATGTAAATTTAGCCTAAAAGAAGATCATTCCTTAGAAATGCGAAAAAAAAGGAATAAATATCCTTAATCGAAATAACATTGCACTTATTTCTATTCTCACCCCATTTAAGAACCCGGATAAACAGATATGCATTGTAAACACGGATTTGTTATACAACCGTAAAAGAGAAGATATACGTTTAGCCCAGCTCCAAATACTTCTTGCAGAAATTAATCGCGTTGCTTGCAAAAATACTAACTACTTTCCAGTTATTCTTTGTGGTGATTTAAATTTAACCCCTTCAAGCAAATTATACTCCTTTTTAAGCCAAGGAAAGCTTAAGTATGAACATCTAGATATAATAAAACTAACTAAGTATAGTTCAAAGAAAATAGGGAAGACCTTTCTTCCAAAGGAGTTATATATTTCTGATTCTTGTCAACACTTACAAGAACTAGAACAAAGAAATTGCATTGAAGAAGCAATCTTTTCATCCGGTACATTAACACATAAATTTGCCTTCAAAAGTGTTTATAATTCAGATAAATTTCCAAAAGCTCGTTTAAATTCGACTAATCCCAACTTAATTGACTATATTCTCTATAGTAATATTGACGAAAAATTAAATAAACAAAAAACACAAGAACTAATACTATTAGAAACGCTTCGTCTCCTAACAAATATGGACTGCTTAGAAATAGGTCCATTGCCTAATAGTCAAAATGGATCAGACCACTATCACCTTGAAGCAAAATTTTGTTGGAATTGCGAAAAAAAATAATAAAAGACTTTGTTAAAAACTTTTAGAAACTCTATAGAAATAAGATAACTTAAATTCGTTTAACCTAAAAGAATTCATATAATACTATTTCCAGATAATCCTCAAGTTAATCCCACAATATCAGGTAATTACAGATTATATACTGCTTAAATAAAAAAACTAACAAAATGCATATAAGGAGAACGGTCAGTAACCCAAATCTAAAAAACGATGAAACAGACTATAACCTCCTAGACCGCATAAAACCTGGTTCTCATGAGGACTACTATAGTTTACCTAATTTATACAGATTTAATTATGAATTCAACGAAGCAACTTGGAACAGCTTGATCATAAAAGCAGTGATAAATCTAGATTATACATTTTTGAGAATGCCAATCATTATTAAAAGCTATTTAATTAGGGATGTAATGAATATCATATTAGATTGTCAATTTTCACAAGAAGTAATCAGGGAGGGTTTTGAGTATATAAGAAAATTTTCATCGATAACTTTTAAAGCAATACTTGATAAAGTCACCAAGAGGAATTACCCCCTAATAGCAAAACTAATTAGCAAAAGTCTAGATATTATGTGTGATGTGGATGGTTTCACAATTATCTGGCCTCTACATCTCATATTAATACTAGCAGAAAAAGACTTCAAATTGTCAATTAAATCAAATTTAATTCTTTCAGCTTATGACAAATATATCAGTAATAATTTAGAAAATGAAATTTTAGAAGGATGTCCCATTTTACATAAAGAAGATTACGATGCACTAAAGAAAATAACTGTACATTTATACTGAAGTAAACAAAACTTATGGTCAGAGGTTTTTCCGGGAACAGACGTCATTGTATCTGAAACTATGGTAGAATGTGTCAATCCTTCATATGGTTATAATTTATAAAATATAAAATAATTCGCACTACAACTAATCAATCAAGTTTAAAAGGACTATGTAGGGACAAAATACGGACGATTATGCAAAAATTAAACATTAACCATACATTAGAAAGTTTTAAAATACCAAAATGTCTTGTAGATTATCTTATGTATATTAATATCAAAAACAGCGACCATATATTAGAAATAAATTTTAAAACCAGGGATTCTCTAAAATCAGAATTTAAAAAAATTGATGAAAAAGGACCTATCTTTAATATTAAAAATAAAAATATGCAGAAAAACTTATACTTTAATTTATAGCGAGAAAAAGTAACATAATTCTTTGGAGAATAGAAAATTAATTTACTTTATACCAGTTTGTGTTATATACTAATGCTATTAACACCTAATCTTGGTGGAAGTGGTGAAGAAACGAAAAAAAATATATTAAGGTGGTACAACTCCAACAGTTTAACCCCCCCCCCCAAAAAAAAAAATCTTATTTATACTAATCACTGAAATAACTTTTCTAGAAATAATGAAGTTGATAACAATATTGATGACCCTGTGTATCCATTCCAACACACAAGATATCATAAAACATGGAGTGATTTTCAAGCATGAAAATTCACTTCTAACCAGTAACAACGCATGGAAAATATTTATGAAACTAGACCCTAAACCATTCAAGACTTTATTCCAACAAGTAGTAAGGCTAGAGAAAAATACATATGAATTAAAGTAGTCAATTTTTCAATTCCTAAAATCGGACAAGGGACTACAAGCAAGCAAAACTACCCATAAGGAGAAAAAATAGTCGCCAACCTCTACTTATCCAAAACTCAAGACCAAAAAATTAATAGAAGATTTCGATGTAAAAATGGCAGAAATTGATAAAGCCATAGGACTTGGGAAAACCATAGAAAAGAGGAGAAAAAGATCAATAAGCGAAAACCAAAACCCAGATACAAACGATATAGAAGACCCAAGCATAAACAAACCAATTAAAACCAAATTAAGAGAAAGAAAATTTTATGATGGACAATATGCACTTTTAAATGAGTTACCCACGGTATGGAATTTCTTTAAAGAGTTTTGGAATAGACCAAAGCCATCTAATACGATTGACAAGCAACCAATAAAAAAGGAAATAAATTTATCTGAAATAAAACCAACTATAATCCAAACGGAACCCAGTGCAAAAATTCTGCAAGAAATCGTTCCAACTGAAGTCCAAACAGATGTAATTGAGTCAATTCTTGTAACAAAAAAATACCGGAGACAATAAGGGGTATAGAAGACATAGAAGTATCGTCTAATACCACGAATAGTAAAACTAAACCAAAATATAAATTTAAATGCCAGTACTTCTGCAGGATAATAAATGTTACAACAGAAACTACAAAGAGCAACGAAACCTCCCGCCTCCCAAATATTACAAACGATAATAATATAGAGACGACCACTAACGGAGTAGCAGAAACCTCAAAATGTACATCTAAAAAATATGAAACTACTACCTTCTGGGAATCCAATACCCAGGACGAAGAAACTACATCGGAAACCGAATATACCACAGGAATAGAAATTCGAAAAACATTCCCCACAACTATAACCACGACTATTGATCCACTACCAATGGTATTAGACCCCTCAATAACAGATATTACTACGGATAATATCCCTAACATATTAATACCAGGCAACAACGACGAAATCTTGATAGCGGTAAGACAGCCATATAGGTCTACTAGTTGGGTATGGACATCTACAAAAAAAGGGAGAATACAAGTTAGATGGCAAATTCCTTTTGTTGACGTCGACTATTGTAGAACACAATGTATGGACGAAGACAAAAAATGCCAAGATGAATATCACTGGAGAAAATATTGGACTATAGACGGTAAAAAACTTGTGCACGACTGGCAATGGCTGATGAGCCAACAACAAATGAGTTGGAACTCCTCCCAGAATTAACTATAGAAAATGCTTATAAAATGCCCACTCTCCAAGCTTTCCTGATATTATACAGACAAAGGTTGGAAGCATTATTTGAACTTTTTAAGGCAGAAATACAGAAACTCAAACAAAGTACGACACGAATATTTGGAGTATTTTTCCGTAAAACTAAATATAAAAGATCTACTAGCCTAATCCCAGTAATTAGAGAATTTGCTTCTCGTTTATTCGGTTTGTCTACTGAAGAAGATTTAAATATATTAAGAGATAATGTTAAAAGATTAAATACTGCCATGAATACGACACTACATGTACAAAAAATACAAGCGAGTATAGCCAAATATCAAAAAGATAAAATTGAGACCATATCAAAAAAATCTCAAGAACAGTCAACACAATGAATTATTTAAAAAATGAGGTCGACAGAGTAATTTCTGATTCCAGTTTAACAACAGTTTCACTTGACATTATTATAACTTCATTATTGAATTTAGCCACAGATGTCAGTAAATTTGAGTTTGCGTTATTTGAATTAACAGGAGGATCCCTTTCCTACGACTTAGTAGACCCCTCAGACCTAAAGACCATCCTAAACGAAATAAAAACACACTTAACATTTGGCCTCCATTTACCAGTAGAACCAGAAGTTGCTAATCTATTCTTATATTATACTAAGCTAAAAGTACATATTACCGAAATTAATGAACAACTGTTTGCAGTAATTACAATCCCACTAATTAATCAACAGTCCATATATGATCTATACAAAATATCTACTTTTCCCATTAATATTAAAAAAACCATCTCCTTCATGAGCATTACGCCTGAAGCAGAATATATGCTGATTGATCAAGACAGAAGAAAATATGCACTAGCTAATGCCCAGGATTTAAAAGAATGCGTCTCATTTAAAAATTTAGTCTGCCAACTAATGCTACCTATATATAATGTAAAAATAGGATCATGCATGCTAGATCTCTTCCTAAAGGAATCACAGCAACAAGATATTCCTAACTCATGTGTTGCTTTAATAGGAAGTACAAAAAGAGAAATCTTCATTAATTTACGAAATGACTTATGGCTATTTACAGTACACAAAAAGACAGTAAGAACTCTATCCTGCTACAACAATACAGAAAAGATTGACCCCAGTTATCGAACTGAAATACTGTTACAGGACGTTGGAACGATTACTATAAAACAAGGTTGCAGACTCGTGACAAAAGAAACAACTGTAAAAACACCTTTAATCACAACTAGCACAAATGTTATGAGCCCAAAAATAATAAATTTCCAAGGAATAAACTTGTCTTATACAATACCGAACATGATCAACAAAGAATGAAAAATATCAATATGGCCCAAGATAAAAAAAAATTAAGGGTACTATGCAGTTAGCAAAAATAAAAGAGCCATTAGACTTACAAATACCGTTGTTCACGACCAAAGACCAAAGATTAAAGTACGTGGAAAGTCAATACGGATTATTCTCACGAAATTCGTGGTACAATATCATAATCACTATATTTATGGTATTTCTTATATCTCTAACAATAAGAGCGCTACTCACAATAAACTATGGAAAGCTCTTGAGACGAAAAAGGACAAAAAGCAATGCAATTGAGGAACAAGAAATGCATCAATTAAACCCTACAGCTCCTGATGATATTTAAGCCATTATGATGGGAGGATATAACAGTACAGGAAAATCGAGGTCTTTTCCATACATTCATGTATCCCGTCCCTACCTTAAGAAGTATTGTTGGTGTAAATTAGCTAAAAGGCTACGATGCAACATATTGCATTTTTTTTTGCGAAATTACATCAAAAATAGAAATATTTGGCAAAAATTTTATGTAAAATACAGACCTCTGACAAGTACAAATTACTTGTCAATTTTTTAATATATGCAAGAGAATAGAGGTTGTCTCTCTCATTTTTCAATATTGAGTTCCTAAGACAAAGTATTCCTAATACATAACAGTGGTAAAGCTATGACGCTATAAAATGACGTTTCTTTTCTACAAAGTCATGCGCTGGGAATATAAAGAATTAGAAACAAATAAAAAGTAAAATAAAACCTCTAAATTAATCGTGTGCTTAACCGTTGCTTTTGAGCAGTGTTTCTCATTAACGTAACAAAGTATTAATACATTGCCACATTATCATATACTTAATCATCCTTGAAACAAGTGCAATCAAAAGTCACAATAATTAATGTTAATTACAAATATTCTATAACAACGCTTTTATAATTATGTACTATTATTGCTATTCTGTTTAATAACCATATGATTCTGCCTGGAAATATTTTATTACAGAATTTGGTATACTCTTGACATTGACCGACAATACGTCATGATCAAAAAAACTGGAAAACACCTATCATGATTTATCAACCGCCAAAGAATGCCCGAAAAACACATCTGATTCAACCAGACACCTATATGTAACACATGGACACTGACACTGATATGACACAGACACTGATATGTAACACATGGACCAGCAACCCCCCTCCCCCTTACAGAACTCAGAACCAAATCCCTCATTTGTTCACTTTCGAAAGTTTTAAAAAAAGAATATCTTATACATCTAAAGATTTTAAAATGTAAATTCATCATCTCATAGGATTTGCGCTTTTGGCACAAGTTTTACACCTAGCAAAAAAGATACTTTTTACCTTTGGCATAAGTTTTACAGCAAGCAAAAATGATACTTTTTAAACTATCAAAATTGGATTCAAAAATGTAACTTTTGATTAAAGCCAATCAGAAACCAGATTTCTATTACTGGTTTGGTCAACAAACTAGTGGTAAAAATCCTTGTTGTAATAAATCTTTTGCGACGTGGTTAGGCCATATGTTGGATAATTAAAAGAAGAGTTGTACTGCAACATTTCTGAGGTCAGTCTACCCAGTGCTCAATTTAGAAATCCGGGTTGATTCTGGATATCTAAGGTGGACCTGGAAGTCAGGAGATTATTCAGTACTCTGTCTTTGATGCGCATTATACTGCTAACTCACATTGAAGCCATTTTACCTGAAGTTGTATATGAAGTAAGAAAATAAAATCATTGTCAATTATTGTGTTTGTCTTTGAGTCAAGGTATCAGGTACAGATCCTATTGTCTATTGGATCGTCCCCAAGGGAATCTGCCCAACTCAGAAGACCTGAACATCATGATAATGATTATGTCTTTATGGTTATAGAGATTTGTCAATGGAACCCACCCAATCTATATCCCTTAACTACTAAGCTCCCATGTTCCAATTAACATAACTTTATAAGAACTCTCCCCCCCTCCCGTAGCAATAGTTTATGAGTGGATCATCACTATTTACATATATACAGGAGAGTTTGGTTTTATTATTGGGTGTCACTAGATGTATTGCTGACTGGGCATGTTTGAGGGCTAAAAGGGGTGGGTGTCATCTAATAGACCCTCCAGATGATACTGGTTTGTCCCACTACATCTTCCATGACTTGCTGCTCTAATTACAGTCAACACCAATCTTAAAGCTTTCAACTGACTGATACAGTAGATTTGCTGGGTGAATTCCACAGTGGAATGACATAATTGTTGAAGAACTTGAACTCCTCGGGCTTTTTGCTAAATTTATGCAGTTTTATGGGGTTTCTTTGTGTTCCCATGTATTCACTGTGATTCAAAATGGGCTTAATGGTGTAACTGGTCATCATCTTAAATGCAAGGATGACATCTCATCTCTCTCTAAAGTACATTAGGGTAGGCAATTAAATCTTTTCTAGTTGTTGCTTCCAGGAGATTTGTTGTTTGGCAAAAGCCAGTTTTGTTGCTCCATCCTGGACCTTCCCAAGTATCATCATGCCACACTTAAAGTGCTTAGTGGCAACAAACATGCAAAACTCAAGATCTGGACAAGCAAGGGCTGCATATAGCTTCTGGATAACTTTCAGTTGGAAGCTTGTCACTGAACACTTGATCAAACCAAGAACCTTGTTTGCCTTAGCTGTTTGGTTCTGACAGTGACTATGAAATTTAAGCCTATTTTCAATGATTACCCCAAAAACACACTCTTCCTTGTCATTCTGAATGGGCATACCAGCACCTGTAAGAGTCAACCATGTGATAACTATAGAAGGGGTTGTTTGGACCAAGATGCAGGACTTTGCATGAATTGAACTTGAGCATCCAGGTTATAGCCCACAAACAGAGCTTGTTTACATCTTCTTATAGAGAAGAGCAATATTCTGTTGAGGCTGCTGGACCAAATAGTTTGGAATCATCTGCATAAAGTTCCAAGCCATTCTTGCCCACCCCAGGAGCATCATTTAAATAAAAGTTAAACCGTGTTGGGCCTAGTTTGGTCCCTTGGGGGATGTAAATCTTAACATGAACTGGTATTGAGTAGATGAGGTCATCTCTTTCATCATATGCATGAACAATCTGGGTTTTATTAGATAGGAGGCTATGGATTCATAAGGCAACATCATTATCTATCTGATATGCTGACACCTTGATTGTCAGGTAGTGGCAAGACATTTTATCAAAGGCCTTAGCTTGATCCAGTAGGAACACATTGACTAGAAAACCCTGCTCAGGCAGATCAGTTAAAGATTCATAAGATAGTATTAGATTTGTTTTGATAGATATCACCTTTCTCAAATCCATGTTGTCCACCAGAAAGAATACAATTCTTGGTGATATGCACTATAATTGTGTCCCAGACTATCCTTTTGAAAAGTTTGGCCACAGTCAAGGTCAGGCTAATGGGCCAATAGTTCTCAGACTGGGTTCTAGATCCTTTCTTTAATATTGGAGGAATTATGGCTGTCCACTAATCTGCAGGTAGGCTACTAGTCTGAAGGGACAGCTTGAATAGAGAACAGAGTGGCTTGGCTACTGTATCTGCAAGTTCTTAAAGGATCCTGGGATGTATACTGTCTAGGCCTTTAGCTTTGTCAGGGTATAATTTATTCAGCCTTTTTTTTAAATCTTGTCCATAGTGTCACAATTTTTTGCACTGGGAGCTTGACCACCCTGGGAGCAGGGTACTGTGGCTGATCAGGGGGGTCCACAAGAAGTTGGATGCACATGTGTTGTTCAGAATATATGCAATGTCCTCCAAATATTCCAACTTTTTCCTTCAGGATTGAGCAGGAATGAAATAGTTTCTCTACTCTTATCCTTAACAGATATGCATCTTCAAATTCTCTTTGGGTTGTCTTTGATGTTCAATACCAATTTATCTTCATAGTCAGCAATGAAGTGCCTAGTCAGTAGCCTTGGTTTATTCCTTGCTCTTGCAAAATGATCCCAGTGGTGTGTGCATTTGCATTCCCAATACTTTGAAAAATCCTTCTTCTAACTGTTCTCAACCATTTTAATAGGCTGGTTAAGGTATGGGAGTGTTTTTGGCGTCTTCAGGAATGATCTTGAAGTACATGTCCACTCAGCTTGGAGCATAGTTCTTAAAGTAGCTCAATGTCTCCTTTGGCAATCACTTGGTCCCATTCTACAACATGTTATATCTCCCTGATTTTGCAGTAGTTAGTGTAAGTTTGTTCATTACAATTTTTTGTTTGTTGACTAAGCAGCAAGTTATGGCAGATATGGTCACTGGCACCAATGAGAGGGAGGTACTCAGTGCTCAATAACAATTCTTGGTTTTTAGTTATTGTTAGATAACCCAGGCCCTTAACCTATTTGATATCCAGTAGATTCAGATCTCCAAGAAGAATGAAGTCCTGATTATCATGATTGGATGCTTGTTCAGTGAACTGGATTAGAGCTTGGTAAGATGCAAGGGCATCTAGGGCTTCTATAAATGCAACCTATCAGTAATGGTTTACCCTCATTAATAATACTGACAACTTAATATTCCAAGAGTTTGCCCAGAAAGAAGAGCATTCTCCTGCAAAACCCTGATTTTTCTATATATTAAAAGCTACTTTTCATTTTTGGGAACTTAAAAAAAAAAACTTTCTAAAATATAGTCACTTGGCCTCACAGGACTAAATAGAAATGGATTCAAGTCTACTAGCCTACTTAAATATGCTGTGCAACACAATGTGCCTTGTAATTTGGAATGATGATATATGGAAGCTAAGCTATGATAATTTGAAAGTGTTTGACATACCTCATTTTTGCAACTTCTTAGGAGAGCCAAAAACAGAAAAAGTTTTTCAACTGGGGTGGCTCTGAAGACCAACACTAATGGAGAAAAAGGGAACATATTCTAAACCAAATTGTAGGCTTTTTCAGTGTTATCAAAACCTATATACCTTGTGCACACATAGTTATAATAAGTAGGCCTAATATAATGTAGTTTACTGTTTAATATAGGCCTATATTAAGGTGAGTTGTACAATTGAGGATACTTAAATTATATTGTAAAAATTGCCCTCTAGTAGCCTACTTAATGCTGTATTTAAAAGCAATATGAACTGAACATTACCAATGCTTTAACAAAGAGAAAAACAGGAAAAAAGCAATGTCATTCAAAGGACAAATTCTTGTCATTTTTTAAGCACTGACAATGTCCTGTTTGTACTATATTTATTGATGTTGGGTACACTTTTTGCTGAATTGTCAGATTATTGGGTGTTGCTTTCTTCAAGAAGTTTTGCTATTTTTATCTGATCTAATGGACTTTTAAGACACATTTCTTTGTTACTTTTTATTATAATTTGATCTTCTATTTATTTTTATAAACAGACTTTATTGGAAGTTTGGACACTTAACATTCTCATTAGGCCTGCTAGCCAACTCTGTGTTGGCAGTTGCTGGGTCTAATTTCTGTTTCTTATGCATGATTCCTGTTTTATTGTTTCAGTAATTGACTACATGGACTCCTGTAGGGACAGATAATGTAAAGAAATTTCTGCCTAGATTAATCTAGTGTATACATATAGTGGAGTTTAAATGTGTTGACTACAATTAGGCTAGTCTACATACACTGTTACAAAGTAGGCCTGTAACAACTGTTTTCTAAACTTGTTTACTTCTCAATAGCCCTAATTCCAGACTTTGTCATGGAGAGAAATCATTAAATAGGATCTAAAGAGGAACTATACATTTGCTTTTTGTAGCCTAGCTCAAAAAAAATGTACATCCTTATTTGCAGACTTTTGGGGAATTGTCATGGAGGGAACTTCACCTTTAGTTGACTTGAAGTGCTCAGAAGTATAGGTGGGAGTATTGCGCGGTTTCTTACCGCATACCGCATACCGCGTATATCTGGGAGCACAAATTCTTTTCCAGTCTTCGTGTCATACACATACATTTTCTCAAATTTCAAAGTACTTTTGCCAATCTCAAGAGCATGAATTCAAGAACACCAAATTATTTCGTTTCTTCGGGCAATAGCGTTGTTAGTTCAATCTGTGTTGCCGAATCTGTTTTGCCTACCATAGAGTTACAAAGTAATATGTGATATATAATTAGAATATTGAATTACTAATATTTTAATCAGTAGCTCTATTGAACTCACTCTAATGCATTTGTTGGCCGGAACAGTCCATTACCTAATTTGAATTTAGCATTTACTATGCGTTTAGGATTGGTAAAAACAATTTATTTTGAAGATTTGACTTTTCAGATTTCCCAACTTCAATTTGGTGTTTTTCGCAGTTCATATTATTGGCTTACCAATAAAGTGAACATACCTCTCGATGCCTTTTTTTATGTTCTTTACGAATACAATAATCGTTTATACCGCAAATTCAAATTGAAGCACTTTTTGACCTAACCTAACATAAACTAACTTTATTATAAGCAATGTTGGCCCTGAAAAAATGTAGTATTATTTTTGTTGAAAACAACCAAGAAAACGGCGCTAAGAAAACGTAGTATTATTTTATCAAAAACGACCGATAACTCATATTTTAACTTTTGCCTCAGTTTTAAGAGCTCAAAAAGTCCAAGCTCAAAAATTTGCAGTAGAAGTGAGTATAATATTTGTGAAGAACATAAAAAAAGGCATCGAGTGGTATTTTTACTCTATTGCCACTTTAAAGTCGGTGCCCCCTTTATACCCAAGTGTAACCCCTAGACCTTAGTTTAACCCTCCCAGATCAAATGTAGTTTCTACAAGAAAAAGTCTTTTCAAAACTAAAATAAGCCTGCATAATTCAAGTGTTCAAAGAAGCAGGTTAGTTTTTATTAATATGTCTTTGTCTTTATGTTAACATATGTCTCATTCATTTTTACATGATTTAAAAAAATCAGGCCCTACTTTGCCCCCCCCCCAGGATTTTGACGAAATTACGCCAGTGCTGGAAAATCACTGCCTTACTGACAAGGTTACCGCTATTTAAATCAAAAAAATCTATATAAGACAAAAAAATCTATTTAAATAAAAATCTAAATAAGAATTCACATTCTTGATGTTTCGTGTCTCTCTGAACGGGTCACTTGTTAATGTTCCTTCGGCAGTCCAATTTACTTTCACAAAGAGCAATCAAGCCTGTAAACGATTTTACCATACAAATTCTGTATCTATTTCAAAGGTATATGGAGCTTGTTGGAGTTAAAAACACAATAATTATTTTGAGATGTTCAAACCACAAATTCTTTGTTCGCTCTGTTGCAAATCTTTCAACCGTGTATTTCTTTATTCTTCACTTTTATTTTTAATTCGTTCTACTCCTCGTTTCCATGTACCTTGTTACCATATATTTCTTTATTCTTCTGTTTGGTTTTGACTCATTTTAATTCTTGCTGCTGCTTATCTTCGAAACGGATATTTCTTTTTTCTTCATTTATGTTTTTGACTCGTTGTAATTGTCACTGACGCAAGCATTCCAATGGTATGTTCCTTTGTTTTTTGTTTTAACATTATTTTAGACATTTTTTAAAAATCCACTTTACCTTAGTTGGTCGGTTGAGTTTTGTCATATTTGACGGTGTAGGTTGTTCATTTGTCCTCTATGCATTATAAATCTGATTAAACATCTTCTGTGAATAGACTAATTACACTTGGTATTTTATATTTAGTTATGTTCCTTTGGAAACGTGCTCATAAGTGTAACGTCAATCACATAATATTTCTTGTCAATTATATGTTTTTTGTGTAATTTTTCCTGCTTCATAGTCACTAAGAACGCTGTAACCACTACAGAGGCAAAGTGCTCAAAAGTGCAACGTCACTAACGTATTTTTCGAAAATTAAGGCTCTTAACGAATATTCTCAAACTCGTGACCTATATAGATTTTTTTTTGGACAGAAGATCCTAGGATGTCAATTTGCCCAAAAAAAAAACAAAAATAATCGAGCCGTTTTTGACAAAAAATAAACACATAAATAAGTATATTACAGTACAAAAAAGGGCATTTATTTGCTTACGACAGTCTTTGTCGAACGTATTCATGCCCTCCAGCTTTTTATTTTACTCCATTTTCCTTAAACTTAACAGATCTATTTATTTAATAATTGTATTAGTGCATGAGATTAATCATCCAACTCACGTAATTTATGAATTTTGAAACTAATATGTTGTTCCTTTGTATCAGCGTCTTTCTTTTTACCACACACAGCTCTTAATCTTCTAGCCACCTAATCTGTCAATAAGCGTGACTTTAACCTGAACTTCTTTCAGGCAGTATTGCGAGATCTACAAGAGACAATTGTGCTTTCTTGGGCCTACAATTATGTTTTCTTGTTAGAACTCTACAACGTTTGTTGTTCTATTCCCCAAATTCATGATAAAGTTAATCAGTTGTAAGTTGACATTCACTTTGATGAAAGACAGGCCCAACTCTATCATACCTACACAAAGATACTAGCTAGGTATTTATTAGGCTTATTGACTGTCTGTTCTGGCGGTCCATCCAGAAGTAAAATAAGGTTCTTGCACAAGTGGCCTCCCATTTTTGTCACTTTCTTAAACCATTGCTGAGTTTTGCCCTGGTTTAAGGAATTTGAATTATTCTTACCATACCGAGAAGCAGCCCGACGTGTATCCTGTTTATTTGTTTATGGAGGTTTAAGAAATTCAAATTCGTCGGCGGATCTGCCGCTTTCTTTTTACTATAAAACAAGTAAATGATAATCAGCCTTAAATCCCATATGATAAAGTTGCTACATGTCACTTATTTAACAAAACTAATTCCAAAAGTTTTTCCACAAAAAAGTTTTTCAAAGAAAAGTAAAGAGCTACATTAAACCATGATGAGCAGCTGTAAATTTCAGTATTTTTTCAACCTCTTACATTGTAAATAAATAAATACGCATCAAAATCTTCTATAAAACATTCCCCAGCCAGCTTCCAGATTTGGAAGGATTGAAATCTTCTATCAATATTATATTCAGTAATAAAGAGACCAACGAAAGCGACGGGAGGCGTAGTAATTTCTCATGGTCTAATAAATGAAAGAAAAAAAGGCTTAGCCTGTTGTTCAAAACTTGTACACAATCTTTCTATGATCTAGGATCTTTTCAACCCTTAATAGGCTACACCAATTAAGACAGGGCGTGTACCAGATTTGGGGTGCTACTGACAGATTTCTCAAAATGGGTCCCGCTAAATAACGAAAATATTTTGACTATTTGGTGTAATAGCATTCTGGCCTTGTAGCATAGTTTTACTCATAAGGGCGTAGCTTTGCATTATAAAAAACTAATTTAGTTGATAATGTGAACAATAGATTCAAAGAAATTGATGAAGATTAGAATACTTTTGGGGGGCTTGTATTTCTGTCTATAGTATCTAATTGAAATATAAATATCTCCTTAAACAATGAAATATAAATATCTCTTAAAACATCGTTAAGTAATGCTTTAATTTGAATAATTAGCTCAAATAGGGATTCATGTATTGAATTTATCAAAATTGAGATACATATTGGTTCCCGGGGTTTTATCCACTGATAGAAACCAATTAATCAGTAAAATTCGGCAGGCATTGAGACTTGTTAGTTAATTTTTACATACAGTGATCTTTGGAGATCAATTATAGCTTGTCAATGAATAATTTTCAAAAGGTTTCCCCTCACTTGAGATACAGGGTGAGAACAGGTTTATGTCTCTGTTAATTTTTTTTTTTTTGGAAATGGAAAGACAAAGTATTGAATAATTTGATTTAATTGGTTAATTAATCAGCTAATTATGAGAAATAATTAGCTAATCGACCCGTTGTGCATAGAGTATTTGGCAAAAATACCAACAAAGGCCACACAGCCTTTCCATAACAAACAAATACAAAGTTGAAACAATAGGGAAAATCTTTTCAAGACAGTGGAAATCAATTCTGTGAATTCAACTTTGTGTTTGGCCTTCTAGTAGTGGCTATGTTTATTTCATTGTTTATTATTTTTGTGGAATGTTGAAAGCACAGGTATCAATCAATCAAATATCCCTGTTATTTTCTAATATTTTGCTACTTCTAATTTTAATCCCACCCCCACTGCCTCCTCAAGAAACGAAAACTGTGGACTGACCTACTCTGTTTATTAAAACAAACTTGATCTGAATTTGTTTTTTCTCCTTTTATTATAAAAATTTCAGAAAGATATAACAATTTTACAACTTATCCTCAAATCCACCGATAATTTTTACTTGTATATCTTTTGAAACGCTTTCCTCTGGACACTTAAAGATCAGCATAGCAGCATTCACGGCTCTGCCAATTTCTTCCAGTGCAGGAGTATTCAAAGCAGGGACTATCTTGTTCGATCAGCTGGTTTATGCCGCTTATTTTTTTTTATAAGAACTGAGCCAATAGGATCCTTTACACCACGTTGGGTACAAGTCACTGCTTATTCCTGTAATAGTTCTCTGTATAAATATACAAGTATACAATATGTATAAATAGCAGGGTAGCTCAAGAAACCGGACAAAGAAAAAGAAAAGAAAAATACATGCACATAAATATACAATGAAGACATACGTAAATATAAACGTAAGTAAACTCATACAGAAATGGTTATTAAGGCACACACACAATCATACGAAGAAACTTTCCTTAGACAAGCCAAACTAACACACGAGTGGATGAAAAGGATCTAATCGTTAAAAGCCTCTTTATTTAACTTGAAATCCAACTTATTAAATGACATGGACATGGTCATAGCCAGAATGCATGTTCAAGGCCATAGCCAGAGGAGGGAGGGGTATTTAATTTGGAGGGGGTTCGGGGGACAAAAATAATGAAAAAAACAAATTAAAAAATTTGTTTATATATATTTTTGTCAGCTTTTTCAGCTGGAAGTAAGGAACAGCATTAAAACTTAAAACAGAAACAGAAATTATTACCCATATGAGGGGCTCACCTCCTTCTAATACCTCGCTCTTTACGCTAAAGTATTTTAGAAATTTCAACTATTTATTCTATGGCTTTTGTGATTCAGGGGTCATTCTTAATGAATTGGGACAAAATTTAAGCTTTAGTGTAAAGAGCGAGGTACTGACGAGGGGGCGAACCCCCTCATATATATAATAAAAACATGAGAATACAAAAGTTCTTTACGTAAGCTAATTTATAAGTTACGTAAATCTTTTACTAATAAAAAGATCGTAAAACATTAAAAGTCCTATTTGCCTTTTTAATTAACTAAAAAATCGGAGGGCAACTAGGCTTCCTCCCCGCTCTTTTTTCTCAAAATCATTCGATCAAAATTATGAGATCCATTTAGCCAAAAAAAAAAAAAAAAAAAAAAAAAAAAAAAAAAAAAAAAAAAAAAAATGCAAATTTCGTTTTGATTATTCCTCTGCGGAGAGCCAAAATCAAAACATGCATTGATTCAAAAACGTTCAGAAATTAAATAAAAAAAACAAGTTTTTTTTAACTGAAAGTAAGGAGCGACATTAAAACTTAAAACGAACAGAAATTACTGTTTTAAAAAGAAGAATTGAGAGAAATGCACTTAATGCAATATCTTCTGCAAGTTTTTCCTACAATTTATGCAAGTTTATCCTACAATTTAGACAACAATGAACCAGCTTTATCTGCTGCTAAGAAACGCAAAACCAGTGACTTGTGTGAATTACCAACCATAGCTAATTTACCTGTGTTCCATACCGACCAAGATAAACTTTTTCTTGAGGCTGTAAAAGAATCAATGTTTCCCCAAAAATTAAAGAAAGTCGAAGAATATTTGAAGAATGGGCAAAATCCCAACTGTGATTACTGTCTACACTTAGCTGTTTTAAACAAACATGATTATCAAACTGAACTTGTTGACATGCTTAGTAGGAGCAGTAAGAGCAGTAATAGCGGTGTATTACTAAAGTAGTATCAATAGTAGCAGCATTATTTATAGCAGCAATGGTAGGGTGAACATCGCACCAATGATGATCATGAAGAATTTTCTTGATATAATATATGCTCTAAAATATTTCTGAGACGCCTGTATCAGTAATGCATATTCGCAGAGTAGATTGCAATTTAGTTCAACTATCCCCTCAAAGTTT
Organism: Artemia franciscana; assembly: GCF_032884065.1. NCBI lineage: Eukaryota > Metazoa > Arthropoda > Branchiopoda > Anostraca > Artemiidae > Artemia > Artemia franciscana. Next base: position 3,960,674 of record NC_088880.1, on the reverse strand, counting down.
CCTCAAATGTTCATTTTAATATCACTCAGTCTTGGTAGCAGTCACTGCATAAGCAGTAGTTTCAGCTTTAACAGGTGCAGTAGTACTACTAGCAGTAGTAGTAAGTAATAGTAATAGTAGTAGAGTGTGAATATTGCTATTTTAACCAATTGATATTCTCCCTTATAATTTCTAGAAAGTTACAAATTAATATGCTCACTCTACAAAGTTATTCAGTTTTTTCTCAATTAAGTGCTCTTTATGGAAAGTTAATTTTAAACATTCAAACATTTCTCAATAGAACATCTATTTATATCTTCTATATCTATATATATAAAAACTACCTAGTTGGTAGGTGTAAAAAACACCTAGTTGGTGGGGGCGCTTCGCGAACCCCCAACCCCCCCGCTCGCGTAAGTCGTTACGTGCCATATTAGTTACGCGCCATTGTAGTCGTGTTTTTAACAGCGTAAAACTTGCGAATCACAACCCCCCCCTACGCCCCCTCCCGCGCGTAAGTCGTTACGTGCCATATTAGTTACACGCCATTGTAGTTGTATTTTTAGCTACGTAAAACTTGCGAATATACAACATTCTTTGCTGTCACATTGTCTGTCCGTACAAATAGATTGTCAGGTTTACCAACTCTTGAACATGCAACATAATAATTGTCCATAGGAAAACAATCTGTATTCAAATCTATACCGCATTTTTCTAACGATTGCCCTTGAGCTTTGTTGATGGTGGTTGCTAATCGAACATTCCCTGTGTCCCCATCGTCATTTATATATCCCCCTGTGCCCCCGGCGTCCCTGTTGTAGTTGTGTCCCTGTGTCTTGGTCGTCATTTATATTCCCTGTGTCCCGGTCGTCATTTGTGTCCCGGTATCCCAGTCTGTAATTTCTCTTTGAGTGTCCCGGTCGTCATTTATATTCCCTGTGTCCCGGTCGTCATTTGTGTCCCTGTGTCCTGGTCTGTAGTGTCATCTTATAATGAAGTCATACACAAAGCCTTATATGCTTATAATAACGTCAAATTCAAACCCACAAACAAACAAAAATGCATATATACAACTTATTTTTATATATATATATAGATAGTTTTTTTGTTTTTTTTCTTATTTGTTTTTTCTTTTTTAGTTTTTCTTTTTTTAGTTTCTTCTTTTTATTGATTTGTTTTCTTCAATTTGTCAATGTTCATTCGAACATTGACACTTCCAACAATTTAAAATAAACCTCAAATTTTAGGTATCTGTTTTAAGGTTTTCGAATTACTTTAATTTTTTTACTTTTTTTATTTTTTTACTTTTTTTTATTTTTAGTTTTTTAGTTTTTTCTTTATAGTTTTTTACCTTTTTTCCTTTTTTCAGTTTTCTTTTTCTTCTTTATTTTTCAGCGTCACTATGAAATACATATCGCCGAACCTTCGTTTTTTTAACTAAAATCTGGTAGGCATTGATGACCTTATCCAAGTCAAAATCCCAAACCCAATCATCATCGCTATCATTTTCAGTTTTGATATGTTTTGACTCTCGCTGTCCAGGTGGATTTTCATCTAACTACGCGGTTTTGCATTCTTTAGCCACAAGCCTGTTTTCATGCTGTTGTTGTAATTCCTCGGCACGCTTTCTTTTCTTACTTTCTCTATCAGCCGCAAGTCTTTTGACATAGACTCTTTGAGCAGCTTCCTCGGCTGTTGCCATTGTAGGTTCTTCAGTCGTTTTACAATTAAAAATTTCTCTTTCAACGATCTTCTTACAATTAAAAATTTGTCTTTGAACGATTTTCTTAAATGCTTGTAATGACGTCATATACTAAGCATCGTCATAACAAACATGACGTCAACTAACTTCATGATGACATACAGCTCAATCCTTATAATGACATCAGTCGACAGACAGACAGACAAACAAACAACTTATTCTTATATATATAGATAAGTTGTATGTCTGTTACACATATCTGTTACAATGTTACATAAAGATATATATATATATATATATATATATATATATATATATATATATATATATATATATATATACATAAAAAAAGCTAAAAAGCTAAAAGAAAAAAAAAACTAAAAAAGAAAAAAATTAGAAAAAGAAAAAAACTAAATAAAGAAAAAACCTAAAAATAAAAAAAAAAATAAAAAAAAAATAAAAAAAAACTAAATAAAAAAGAAAAAACTAAAAAATAATACAAATTAAAAAACAAAGCAGAAACTAAAAAAAAGAAAAACTAAAATAACAGAAAAACTGAAAAAACATCAAAAATCTAAGAAAAGAAAAAAAACGAAAAGAAAAAAAATTGAAAAAAGAAAAACTAGAAGACTAAAAAAATCAAAAAACTAAAAAAAAGGAAAAATGAAAAAGAAAAAAAACTAAAAAAGAAAAAAACTAAAAAAAAGAGAATAATAAGTATTCAAAAAAATTGAGGCTCTTTCGATTTTATTAAATTGTTTAAAATGTAAATATGCCTCCCATTCCATGGAAAAGTCTCCCGGGGGTTCTCCTATGGAATGATTTTCATTTGTAAAATCAGAGATAATTCGCTTTTTGCTAAAAAAAATCTTGCCGGAAAATTTCCTTTGAAAAATTTCACCTGGAAAAATTCTCCTTAGCCTACTTTTATTCGAAATTTTTTTATATAGTTTCTGATCGTTTTCCAAATAATGCCGGATATCTACCCTACGTGGAATTTATTTCCCAGCATCCCCCAAATGGAACAACCCCATTCGAAATTCCCCCTCCCAGAAAATTCTGCCATGAAGAATTTCACCCACAGAAAATTCTCTCAAGGGTAATTTCTCTCGCGGAAAATCCCCTCCTTCTATAGAAAAATCCCCCCGATAATTCCACCCCTTTGAAAATTTCCCCTGGATAATTTCCCTGGAACATCTCCATATGCAAAAATTCAGACAGCAAAGAGAAAGTAAGCCAAAAAATTTATTTCCTATAGGAATTCTGGAAAATCCTCCCTGCCCCAACTTTCCCATTGATAGTGAATCTTCGGAAACTACCATCTCCACAAAAAAATCTTCCCGTGGAAAATGTCTCCTCTTTGAAAAACTGTCTCTTTATTTCCTAATAACGAATACTGTAAGTAAATAATAGGCAAACAAATTGGCTTACAGCCCTTTCCCTGGGGGCCGTGGGTTTGTCATATCGTCTCCAGGGGTATAATTATTTGACTTTTTAACTAGGTTGAACAAAAATGGCTATCTCAAAATTTTGATCGGGGGTATTTTAGGAAAAGGGGGCGTGGGTGGGGAATAGTTGCTCTTCAATATTTCTGGTCACTTAATAAGGGCAATGAAACTTTTAATTTCCTTTCAAGTAATACCTTTCCCGATATTCGAAGACCACTGGTTTGAAACGATCATCCTGACGAAAAAAAAAACATACAAAACTCCACATTTTTGCAGATGGGAGTTTAAAACCTCTACGGCAGGGTTTTTTGATACTGAATCTGATAGTGTGATTTTCATTGAGGTTAATATATTTTGGGGGGAGGGAGTTCCTCTCCTTTTTCGAAAAAAAACACAAATTTTCTCAGGCTCATAGCTTTTATTATGTAAAACAAAACTTAATAAATTTTATATTTTTGGAATAAGCATAAGAAGCCAATTCTTCTGATGCATCTATTGCTATCATAATGTCACCGTTTACCACTTACTACTGTTACCGTTACTGTTGTTACCGTTTTTTAGAGTTTTCGTTACTATTAGGCCGAGTCAGTCCTCGCTTACAGTTCGTTGTCAAAAACTGTTTGATATTAGTCTAAAATTGAGTTTACAGCCCTGACCCCCCCTCTCAACCTTCCAAAAATCGCTTACTCTATTATTGTACGTTTAGTATGTTGAAGTATTTTTTTTAGGTTTAATAGAAATTTTTCATTAAGTTGATACCTTAAATACCAATTCAATTTTATTGTTTTTAAAATTAGCAAAGAAAATATCAATAGTATTACGTAATTAAGCTTATAGAAAATTATAAAGTAAATAAAATAATTCAAAAACCGTTTTCTTTAAAGCATTACTTAAATACATTAAATAAGGTTAATCAAAGGAGAAAAATAAATTAACTAAATTTAATCCATGTGTTGAAAGATAAACGCTTCCAGAAATCACAAATTGTTAAAGAAATGGGATATTTTTCAAAATAGCCTTTGATGTTTTCTTAATACGCATGATTTCCAACAAATTATATAAATTTTCAAAAATTCTTTTTAACATGTTTTGAGATTATCTAGGGGAAGATGGTTAGACAAAAATTTTTGCAACTGAAAAGTGAACATGAAAAACAATAATATCAATGTATAAACCTAAGCATTTCCCAGGCCCTGGTGGGATCATTTAAAAAAAAAAGAAGGTTGCCATAGAACAAAAGGATATCCTTGAAAAAAGTATAAAATTCAGACTAAATCCTAAAAAAGTACAGATAGAAGAAATAATTTCAAAGATAGAGACAGGGATTAAAAAGTTTTCAAAAGATGTTAAGATGATTTAAGTCTGGGGGTCAAGAATATTTGAAAAATATAGATTGAAAATATGAATATAGATATATATAGATACGTAACTAGACTATGTGTGTTTGTTTGTCATATGACGCATATGACGTCTGAAAAATAAAGAAGAAAAAGAAAACTAAAAAAAGAAAAAAAAATAAAATAAAAAATAGTAAAAAAAGAAAAAAGCTAAAAAAACTAAAAAAGCTACAAAATTAAAAAATATAAAAAACTAAAAAAGATTAAAATTAAAGCATGTTTGTTTTTGTGTATGTTTTAGGGTTTGCATATGACGTCTTAAAAAAAACTAAAAAGAAAAAAAAAAGAAAAAAGGTAAAAAACTAAAAATAAAAAAAGCTAAAAAAACTAAAAAAGCTACAAAACTAAAAAATAGAAAAAACTAAAAAGAAAAAATTAAAGCATGTTTGTTTTTTTTGTATGTTTGAAGGTTTGCATATGACACCTGAAAAATAAAGAAGAAAATGAAAACTAAAAAAGAAGAAAAAGGTAAAAAACTAAAAAAAGAAAATAAAAAAGGTAAAAAAAACTAAAAAGAAAAAAACCAAAAAAGCTACAAAACTTAAAAAAAAGAAAAAATAAAAAAGAAAATTTTTAAAAAAATAAAAAATAGAAAAAACTAAAAAAGAAAAAAACAAAAAAGAAAAAATTAAAAAAAGAAAAAACTATAAAAGAAAAATAAACTAAAAAACGAAAAAAAAAATAAAAAAGAAAACAAAGCAATAAAAAGACTGGGACACAAATGACAACCGGGACAGAGGGAATATAAATGACGACCAGGACACAGGGATATAAATGATGACCGGGACACAGGGAATATAAATGATGACCAGGACACAGGGAAACAACTACAACGGGGACGCCGGGGGGCACAGAGGGATATATAAATGACAAAGGGGACACAGGGAATGTTAGATTAGCAATCACTATCAACAAAGCTCATGGGCAATCATTAGAAAAATGCAGCATAGATCTGATTACGGATTGTTTTCCCATGGACAATTATATGTTGCATGTTCAAGAGTCGCTAAACCTGACAATCTATTTATATGGACAGACAATGGGACAGCAAAGAATGTTGTATATACGCTAGTTTTACTTAGTCAAAAACATATATATATATATATATATATATATATATATATATATATATATATATATATATATATATATATATATATATATATATATATATATATATATATATATATATATATATATATATATATCTATGTATACTCACAGGTGGGACATAGGGACACAACTACAATAGCACATAACAAATATGGCGATTTTATCAAATTGTTTAAAATGTAAATATGCCTCCCATTTCATGGAAAAGCCTCCCGGGGATTCTCCTATGGAAAGACTCTCATTTGTAAAATCCCCCCCCCAGAGACAATTCGCTTATTGCTAAAAAAATTCTTGCCGGAAAATTTCCTTTGAAAAATTTCACCTGGAAAAATTCTCCTTAGCCTACTTTTATTCGAATTTTTTTTTTATATAGATTCTGATCGTTTTCCAAATTATGCCGGATATCTACCATACGTGGAATTTATTTCCAAGCATCCCCCAAATGGAACGACCCCATTCGAAAATCCCCTCCTTCTATAGAAAAATCCCCCCGATAATTCCACCCTTTTGAAAATTTCCCCTGGATAATTTCCCTGGAACATCTCCATATGCAAAAATTCAGACAGCAAAGAGAAAGTAAGCCAAAAAATTTATTTCCTATAGGAATTCTGGAAAATCCTCCCTGCCTCAACTTTCCCATTGATAGTGAATCTTCGGAAACTACCATCTCCATAAAAAATTTTTCCCGTGGAAAATCTCTCCTCTCCAAAAACTGTGTCTTTATTTCCTAATAACGAATACTGTATGTAAATAATAGTCAAACAAATTAGCTTACAGCCCTTTCCCTGGGGGCCGTGGGTTTGTCATATCGTCTCCAGGGGTATAATTATTTGACTTTTTAACTAGGTTGAACAAAAATGGCTATCTCAAAATTTTGATCGGTGGTATTTTAGGAAAAGGGGGCGTGGGTGGGGAATAGTTGCTCTTCAATATTTCTGGTCAATTAATAAGGGCAATGAAACTTTTAATTTCCATTCAAGTAATACCTTTCCCGATATTCGAAGACCACTGGTTTGAAATGATCATCCTGACGAAAAAAAAAAACATACAAAACTCCACATTTTTGCAGATGGGAGTTTAAAACCTCTACGGCAGGGTTTTTTGATACTGAATCTGATAGTGTGATTTTCATTGAGGTTAATATATTTTGGAGGGAGGGAGTTCCTCTCCTTTTTCGAAGAAAAACACAAATTTTCTCAGGCTCATAGCTTTTATTATGTAAAACTAAACTTAATAAATTTTATATTTTTGGAATAAGCAATAGAAGCCAATTCTTCTGATCAATCTATTGCTATCATAATGTCACCGTTTACCATTTACTACTGTTACCGTTACTGTTGTTACCGTTTTTTAGAGTTTTCGTTACTATTGGGCCAAGTCAGTCCTCGCTTACAGTTCGTTGTCAAAAACTGTTTGATATTAGTCTAAAATTGAGTTTACAGCCCTGACCCCCCCCCTCTCACCCTTCCAAAAATCGTTTACCCTATTATTGTACGTTTAGTATGTTGAAGTATTTTTTTTAGGAAATTAAAAATGAAGATGGCTCTCTAATAATAATGAAAGCTGATAAGAGCAATACGGTAATAATCCTAGAAAAAATATGATTTATATTAAAATAGAAATAATTCTAAAGGATTTTTCAACTAATAGAACATTCTCCTCAGACCCAACTGAATTGTTGTTGCAAAATTAAGAAAGGACTTAGAAGGCCTTAAAACCAATTTACGAGATTTGTAGCTTGACATAGCTTTAAATTTTATCATCGAGCCTTGGATAAGACTGACTAGCAAAACTGATTGAATCCAAGCAGAGAAAAAGAATTTTGGACATTTACTGGTGAATTTCGACATTAGCAATATTTCTTACTCTCACAGTAACCAATATTAGGTAATATAACAAACATTCAGTTTATCTTCATTTGTTTTTTCCAGTCATCTTCCCAATTCTGACCCAAACGGGTTGCAGGAAGCCACAATGTGGTCTTTCAACACCATTAGGTTCTTAGAAGCCTTGTCATAGGTCTGCTTCTGTGTTTACTGTCGTCTGGCTGCGCCGAACTATCTCTTTTGAAGAGTCTTCTGGATGCAATTACTGCTGATTGCATGGAAGGATAGACCTCCATGTCCCTAGGTCCCTAGGTGTGCTACATACATATCCTCCGTCCTTAGGTGGGCTACATACAGTTTCTGCATCATGTCCTTTCGCAATGCTTCAGGGATGACCACTCTACTTCCTTTCAAAATAGTACCATCAATGCTGGACAAATCATCCCTAACATTCCAATAAGGTTTAATGCCAGTTGAGCACTGGTGCCGATAATTTGGCCATCTTTGTTGTATGATTAAGCCAAGTTCTACCTTAACTAGGCCTCTTCTATTCTTTTCACAGATGATACACATTTTCTTATCACTGACAGGTATACTTCTCCCTTCACAGTGGACATGGAATTCAAATTACATTGAGCATTCTTCGCTCAAGTGTGGTGGATGCAGTCTCAAGAGCGTGTCAGCAACAGGCAAATCCTTCCCCCTAGCATAGTCAACCGCAAAATCATTCGGTTGTAGCTGTAGCATCATCCTTTGGAGTCTAGGAGGGGCTTAGCTTAGTGATTTTGACAGTATGGCCTCTAATTGCTTATGATTTGCAGTTACATTCTTCTACCATAGACGAATTGGTGGAATTTCCTACAGCCATAGCGAATGGCATAAAGCTCTTTTTCAATCTGGAAATAATTCTGTTCTGTCAATGTTACAGCTCCTGATCTAAAAGCAACAACTTTTCCGCCAATACTTAATTCTGGTCCAAGGCTGTGCTTGGAAACATCAGTTTTCAGCTCAAGAGATTTTGCGTTAGTATCAAAAGTCGTCAGGATACTAAAAATCAAAGTTTTAGTTTTATCCACTGCAGCTTTGGGCTGATTGGTCCACTCAAAGACATTTTGTTTTCCTAGTTCCCTGAGTGGAAAGTTTAAGCATGACAAGAGTGGAATGTATTTTAATAGAGAGTTGGCCTTTCCAAGGAATATGGCGAGTTCATCTTTGTTTGCCGGCTGTGGCATTTCACTAATGGCTTCAACCTTGGGGGAGTCTGGTTCGATGCCATCTACAGTAACTAAGTATTTGATGCATGGTACGGTCGTGGATCCCAATATGCATTTTTCCGGATTAAACTGTACCCCGACTTCTCTGGCCTTTTTTAGGATTTACTTCAAATTCTTATCATACTAATCATCCTTACCAGATACAAAGATATCTTCAACAATGATGCCAACACCTTTCAATTTACCAAAAGTCTCTTCCATCCTTCGCTGGAGTTTGTTTTGTGCAAATATTATAGATGAATCATTGCAGCTTTGGCTGCAATATCTTCATAAGTTGTTATTGGGTTGTAGGGTCTTTGCATTGATTTTTTTTAACCCAGTCGGGGTTCTTATTTTGGCCATGAGCTTTGGCTGCAATATCTTCAAAAGTTGATATTGGGTAGTAGGGCTTTTGCATTGATTTTTTCGGCTCTCTGGGGTCCAAACATAAACGTACTGATTCATCTGACCTCTCAACTTCTACAATTGAATTGATCCACTCTGTTTGACCTACAACTTTTTGATTATGTGTAAACATTCCAAGCGGTCTAATTCATTTTAACCCTGTCACATAAGTAAAAATTGATTCTCCGCATAAAATTCACAGCAAGAACTGCATTCCCCTTAACATTGCTACTTTATCCGGGATTTTACGTATTCCAGTAGAGACATCACCGAATTCCAAGCAAATTTGGGTCTCTTGACTACTCTTCCTAGTCGATAAGGTTGAGATAGATTTCCCTTATTTCCTTACAAAATTTATTTTCTGTTGTAAGGTTGGTTTGTTTATTGTTAGATGTGATGTGGATGTGCTGCAAGAGTTTTTGGCAGAGTTGATATGTGGAGTTGTCAACCTCAAAAATCACTTCATTTTCCAAGAGATCTACAAATTTTTGGTGTATTTATTTTTTTTTTCCCAGGGGTGATCGTATCGACCAAGTTGTCCTAGAATGTTGCAAGAGGGCTCATTCTAACGGAAATTAAAAGTTCTAGTGCCCTTTTTAAGTGACCAAAAAAATTGGAGGGCACCTAGGCACCCTCCCACGCTAACTATTTTCCCAAAGTCAACGGATCAAAATTCTGAGATGGCCAATTTATTCAGCGAAGTCGAAAAACCTTATAACTATGTCTTTGGGGACGACTTACTCCCCCACAGGCCCCGTGGGAGGGGCAACAAGTTACAAACTTTGACCAGTGCTTACTAATAGTAATGGTTATTGGGAAGTGTACAAGCGTTTTCAGGAGGATTTTTTTGGTTGGGGGAGGGGTTGAGAAGAGGAGGATATGCTGGGGGAACTTTCCATCGAGAATTTGTCATGGGAGAAGAAAATTTCCGTGAAGGGAGAGCAGGATTTACTAGCATTATTAAAAAAAAAATTAAAAAATAAATATGAAAAAGTTTTTTCAGCTGGAAGTAAGGAACAGCGTTAAAACTTAAAACAGAAACAGAAATTATTACCCATATTAGGGGATCACCTCCTTCTAATAACTCGCTCTTTACGCTAAAGTATTTTTTGTAATTTCAACTATTTATTCTACGGCTTTTGTGATTCAGGGGTCATTCTTAATGAATTGGGACAAAATTTAAGCTTTAGTGTAAAAAGCGAGGTACTGACGAGGGGGCGGACCCCCTCATATATGTAATAAAAATATGAGAATACAAAAGTTCTTTACTTAAGCTGATTTATAAGTTACGTAAATCTTTTACTAATAAAAAGATTCGTAAAACATTAAAAGTTCTAGTTGCCTTTTAATAAACCAAAAAATCGGAGGGCAACTAGGCTTCCTCCCCCGCTTTTTTTTCTCAAAATCTTTCGATCAAAATTATGACAAAGCTATTAAGCCAAAAAAAAAAAAAAAAAAAAAAAAAAAAAAAAAAAAAAAAAAGATGCAAATTTCGTTTTGATTATTCCTCTGCGGAGAGCCAAAATCAAAACTTGCATTGATTCAAAAACTTTCAGAAATTAAATAAAAAAAAACAAGTTTTTTTTAACTGAAAGTAAGGAGCAACATTAAAACTTAAAACGAACAAAAATTACTTCGTATATGAAAGAGGCTGCTTCCTCATCAACGCTCCACTCTTTACGCTAAGTTTGACTCTTTCTCTCTATTCTTCTTTTTAAAACAGTAAAAAGCTTTAGCGTAAAGAGCGGGGCGTTGATGAGGAAGCAGCCTCTTTCATATACTTCAATATTAGTTTAAGAAATAGAATTTAAAATTCTGTCGAGAAATCCATATGGTAGAAATAATCGTACTTTTTTATTAAATTCATCTCTTAAGATAACCTTACTTTAGTAGTTTTAGAGAAAGAAGGCGAAACTTATTTATTCAATTCTACATCTGTTAATAAACCTAAGTGTTTTCAGCTTTTTAGTGCCATCTATTTTTACTAAAGTATTTTCCGCTAGGTGGATATTTGACAAAAATTTTCGCCTTCAGTGTTGTTCCTCATGATCAGAGTAGAGAGAATATATAACATTAAACTGTGCTCATGATCAGTTATCAAAAAATCAAATATTTACCTATTTTTGTGTGTTAAACAGTGTCAAAGTATAAAATTTTACTGAAATTAAAGGAAATATTAAGGATATCCAGAAAAAGGATCAAAATTAAGCAAACGCAGAAGTAAATCCACTGAAGAAAAAAACATTATTACTAATTCTTTTTTTTACTTAGAGAAAGGATTTTATAGAAAGGAAACAAGGATGTTTTCATCCAGAATTAAAACATTTAGTCAAACATTTCATAGGTGATAAAAATTAGTAATTCTTGAAATTATTTAGTTCTTTCTCCCTTTTCTCGTAAAACTTGAATTGTCTTTTTTCAAAGTCAATCAAATTCCTTTCATTCTTTTCGAAGTTTTCACTTGCCTATACGTAGAAACTAAATAAAACAAAAATTATTGGTTCATGTAATTTCCTCCCGTGGTTTTGAGGAGCTTCCAATAACCAGGAACAAGCAATAAGACTAAAATATACTAAACAATGAAAAAATGAGAATAGAAATATAAAATCCAGAAGATTTAAATCATAACCGGGGGTAAAGAAGGTTAAGGGGATATAATAATAATTTCCATAAAACCCGCTATTTATTCCAAAAAGTACGTATAAAACAAAGAGAAAATATATTAATACCTTCGTTTATTTCAGAGTGAAGCAAAAAATTATTTTCAACATTTATCTGCATGGCATTCTTCACAATTGTACAGGCTAATGACATTATATATTGTTCTTATATATTGTGTATATTATATTTTACATATAATTGTCCATGGGAAAACAATCCGTAATCAGATCTATACCGCATTTTTCTAACGATTGCTCTCGAGCTTTGTTGATAGTGATTGCTAATCGAACATTCCCTGTGTCCCCTTCGTCATTTATAGATCCCTCTTTGCCCCCGGCGTCCCAGTTGTAGTTGTTTCCCTGTGTCCTGGTCGTCATTTATATTCCCTTTGTCCCGGTCGTCATTTATATTCCCTCTGTCCTGGTTGTCATTTGTGTCCCGGTCTGTAATTTCTCTTTGAGTGTCCCGGTCGTCATTTATATTCCCTGTGTCCTGGTCGTCATTTATATTACCTGTGTCCCGGTCGTCATTTGTATCCCGGTCTGTAATGTCATCTTATAATGACGTCATATACAAAGCCTTATATACTTATAATGACGTCATATGCAAACCCACCAACAAATAAACATGCATATTACAACTTATTTATATATATATATATATATATATATATATATATATATACATATATATATATATATATAAATATATATATATATATAAATATATATATATAAATATATAGTCTCTTTTTTAGTTTTTTCTTTTCTTAGTTTTTATCTTTTTTAGTTTTTCTTTTCTTTAGTTTCTTCTTTTTATTGATCTGTTTTCTTTTTTCTTTTTTTTTCGTTTTAAAGTTTTTTCTTTTTAAGTTTTTTCTTTTTTAGTTTTTTCTTTTTTTTAAGTTTCTTTTTTGTTTATTTTTCTGTTTTAGTTTTTTCTATTTTTTTCTTTTTTCTTTTTTTAATTTTTTTTTATGTTTTAGTTTTTCTTTTTTTTAAGTTTTGTAGCTTTTTTAGTTTTTTTCTTTTTAGTTTTTATACCTTTTTTATTTTCTTTTTATTTTATTTATTTTTTACCTTTTTCTTCTTTTCTAGTTTTCATTTTCTTCTTTATTTTTCAGGTGTCACATGCAAACCCTCAAAAATACAAAAAAACAAACATGCTTTAATTTTTTTCTTTTTAGTTTTTTCTATTTTTTAGTTTTGTAACTTTTTTGGTTTTTTCACCTTTTTTCTTTTTAGTTGTATAGTTTTTAGCTGTTTGTTTTTAGTTTTTAGCTGTTGGTGGGGGCGCTTCGTGCCCCTCAAGCCCCCCCGCGCGCGTAAGTCGTTACGCGCCATATCATTTACGCGCCATTGTAGTTGTGTCCCTATGTCCCACCTGTGAATATATATATATATATATATATATATATATATATATATATATATATATATATATATATATATATATATATATGTTTTTAACTACGTAAAACGTGCGAACATACAACATTCTTCGCTGTCCCATTGTCTGTGCATATAAATAGATTGTCAGGTTTACTTACTCTTGAACATGCAACAAATAATTGTCCATGGGAAAAACAATCCGTATTCAGATCTATATGTGTCCCGGTATATGTGTCCCGGTGTCCCGGTCGTCATTTGTGTCCCGGTCTGTAATTTCTATTCGAACAATCCCTGTGTCCCGGTCGTCATTTATATATCCCGCCTGTGCCCCCGGCGTCCCCGTTGTAGTTGTGTCCCTGTGTCCCGGTCGTCATTTATATTCCCTGTGTCCTGGTCGTGATCTGTGTCCGGGTGTCCCAGTCTTTAATTTCTCTTTGAGGTTCCCGGTCGTCATTTATATTCCCTATGTCCCGGTCGTCATTTGTGTCCCGGTGTCCCGGTCTTTAATTTCTATTCGAACAATCCCTGTGTCCTGGTCGTCATTTATTTATCCCGCCTGTGCCCCTGGCGTCCCCGTTGTAGTTGTGTCCCTGTGTCCCGGTCGTCATTTATATTCCCTGTGTCCTGGTCGTGATTTGTGTTGAGGTTCCCGGTCGTCATTTATATTCCCTGTGTCCCGGTCGCCATTTGTATCCCGGTGTTGCTCAGGTGTTTCCTTCTGGTGTTCGCTTTTTGGTGACATTATAGGATAATTTATCTTTGACATTAGTGATACTTTCTCTTTGAGCTACAATGAAATGGTACTAATTTCTGAGCTGAAAATTTTTATATTGACTAAGACGTCATATTGAATATGACGTCATGTATTAAAACATATGACTGTGTTAATGCATGACATCATCAATCCACTATATAAAATAGCCATTTCTAGTACTTTGGTCAGTTTAAAACTTACTTTCCATGATGAAACAAGGAAAAATTTACAGAAGTGAATATCCTTTAGATTCTGATCTTCTCGAGGCTGTAAAAAAAAATCAATGGTATTTGGTAAAATACCTTTTGGAAAAAGGAGCAAGTCCCAAAAGTTGTCTGTATTTGCATGATGCTGTTCGGTTTGGAAGTCGTGACATTTGTGACTTACTGATAAAGAATGGAGTCGAAAATGATACTTTTGACGAGGCCGATGAAACGCCGTTACATATTGCAGTGAAAACAGGAAAAAAAAAAGTTTGGTCGAATATCTTTTAGAACGTGGGGCAAATCCAAGACTGAGCAAACCCAATAAAAGACTTGTAGACATTGCTATAAACCAAAAGAATTTTCACTTCATGAAATATCTTCATCAAGTTTTACCTACAATGTATGCAAGATTATCCAACAATTTGGACAACATAGCTAAAATACCTGTGCTCCATGCCGACCAAGATAAAAATTTTCTTCAGGCTGTAAACGAGTCAATGTTTCCCCAAAGAGTAAAGGAAGTCAAAGAATATTTAAAGAATGGGCAAATTCCAAACAGTGATCTTTATTTACACTTAGCTGTTTTATGGGAACATAAAGATCAAACTGAACTTGTTGACATGTTTATCAAGTGTGGTGCGGATTTAAATACTCTGAATCGTGAAAAAGAAACACCGTTAGATATCGCTTTAAAAAAAAAATATCTCACTGGTGACCATGCTTTTGGAAAATGGAGCAAGTCCACAATTTGGTGAGGAAATAAAAATAGACTGCTGTTCCTTTTTTGCAAGTGAATTATTAACTGTTGCAACAGAGGCTCGTAAATTTGATTTTATGAGATATTTGTTGTTAAATGGGACAGATTCAGCCAAGTTAGCCACTGTAGTAAGAGATCGTTGGGAAAGAGACCTTCTATACCGAGATTTTTGTCCATATTCAACAATTGTTACGAATTTGAAAGATTTTCAATTTTCAATTTTCAATTCTTCAAAATTGAAATTACTCCGTATATGAAATGGGTTGTCTCCTCCGCAATCCTTCGCTCTTTATGCTAAAGCTTTTAATTGTCTTAAAAAGCAGAATTGTGGTAAAGAGTCAAACTTTAGCGTAAAGAGCGAAGGATTGCGGAGGGGACAACCCATTTCATATACGGAGTAATTTCTGTTCGTTTTAAGTTTTAATGTCGCTCCTTACTTTTAGTTAGAAAAACTAGTTTTTTTTATATAATTTCTGAACGTTTTTGAATTAATGCATGTTTGATTTTGGCTCTCCACACATAAATTATTAAAATGAAATTTATATTTTAATTCCTTTTTTCGCTAAATGGCTTTCTCTTAGTTCTGATCAGACGATTTTGAGAAATATGGGATGAGGAAGGAGGCCTATTTGCCATTCAATTTTTCGGTTACAAAAAAAGGCAACTATAAATTAAAATTTTTAACGAATTTTTTTATTAGTAAAAAATATACGTAACTTAAGAATTAACTTACGTAACAAACTTTTATATTCTTAAATTTGTATTATGTATATGAGGGGGTTTGTACCCTCATTAATACCTCGCTCTTTACACTAAATCGTAAGTTTTGTGCCGATTCTTTAAGAATGACCCCTGAATCCGAAACGCCGTAGAATAAATAGTTGAAATTACTAAAAATACTTTAGCATAAAGAGCAAGGTATTTATCTCCTCCTAAATACCTCGCTCTTTATGCTAAAGTATTTTTAGAACCCCTCATATAAGTAATAATCTCTGTTCGTTTTAAGTTTCAATGGTACTCCTTACTTTCAATTGAAAGAATGTTTCCATGTTTATTTTTTCATTTTTTTTATAGTAATTTTAGAAAATCCTGCGCCCTTTTCATTGAATTTCTGTTCCCCCATGACATATTTCTCCAAGGAAAGATCCTCCCACATAGCCCTCTCCCCTCAACCCCATCCCCCAAACCAAAAAAAAAATCCCCTGAAAACGACTGTACATTTCCCAATAACCATTATTATATGTAAACACTGGTCGAAGTTTGTAACTTGCAGCCCCTCCCCCAGGAACTGTGGGGGAGTAAGTCATTCCCAAAGACATAGTTATTATGGTTTTTGACTCTGAGGAACAAAATGGCTATCTCAAAATTTTGATCTGTTGACTTTGGAGAAAAAATGAGCGTGGGAGGGGGCCTAGGTGCCCCCCAATTTTTTTGGTCACTTAAAAAGGGCACTAGAACTTTTCATTTCCGTTAGAATGAGCCCTCTTGCAACATTTTAGGACCACTTGGTCGATACGATGACCCCTGGAAAAAAAACAAAAACAAATAAACACGCACCCGTGATTTGTCTTCTGGCAAAAAAAAAATACGAAATTCCACATTTTTGTAGATAGGAGCCTGAAAATTTCGCTATAGGGTTCTCTGATACACTGAATGCGATGGCGTGATTTTCATTAAGGTTCTGTGACTTTTAGGGGGTGTTTTCCCCAATTTTCTAAAATAAGACAAATATTCTCAGGCTCGTAACTTTTGATGACAAAGAACAAATTTGATGAAACTTATATATTTAAAATCAGCATAAAAATCTGATTCTTTTAATGTATATTTTAGCATCAAAATTCCGTTATTTAGAGTTTCGTTTACTATTGAGCCGGGTCGCTCCTTACTACAATTCGTTACCACGAACTGTTTGATTCCAAAAATATAAAATTTATTAAGTTTAGTTTTACTTAATAAAAGCTATGAGCCTGAGAAAATTTGTGTTTTTTTTTCGAAAAAGGAGAGGAACTCCCCCCCCCAAAAAAAATATTGACCTCAATGAAAATCATACTATCAGATTCAGTATAAAAAAACCCTGCCGTAATGACACTACAGACTGGGACACAAGGACACAAATGACGACCGGGACACAGGGAATATAAATGGCGACCGGGGTACTCAAAGAGAAATTACAGACCGGGACAGAGGGAATATATTTGACGACCGGGACACTCAAAGAGAAATTACAGACTGGGATACCGGGACACAAATGACGACCGGGACATAGGGAATATAAATGACGACCAAGACACAGGGACACAACTACTACGGGGACGCCGGGGGCACAGGGGGATATATAAATGACGACGGGGACACAGGGAATGTTAGATTAGCAACCACCATCAACAAAGCTCAAGGGCAATCGTTAGAAAAATACGGTATAGATTTGAATACGGATTGTTTTCCCATGGACAATTGTTATGTTGCATGTTCAAGAGTTGTTGGTAAACCTGACAATCTATTTGTACGGACAGACAATGTGACAGAAAAGAATGTTGTATATTCGCAAGTTTTTCGTAGTTAAAAACACACATTACAAAAACATACAACTGCAATGGCGTGTAACTAATATGGCACGTAACGACTTACGCACGCGGGGGGATTGGGGGGGTGCGATTCGCAATTTTTACGTTGTCAAAAACATACCTACAATGGCGCGTAACTAATATGGCGCTTAACGACATTCGCGAGTGCTGGGGGCTTGGGTGGGCGCGAAGCGCCCCCACCAACTAGGTGTTGGAGTGGCGTGAAGCGCCATCCTAACAGCTAGTTTTTATATATATAGATATAGAAGATATAGATAGATGTTCTATTGACAAATGTTTGAATGTTTAAAATTAACTTTCCATAAAGAGCACTTAATTGAGAAAAAACTGAATAACTTTGTAGAGTGAGTATATTAATTTGTAACTTTCTAGAAATTATAAGGGAGAATATCAATTGGTTAAAATACCAATATTCACACTCTACTACTATTACTATTTTTACTACTACTACTAGTAGTACTATTGCGCCTCTTAAAGCTAAAACTACTGCTTATGCAGTGATTGCTACCAAGACTGAGTTTAAATGATACTACTTTAGTAATACACCGCTATTAGTGCTCTTACTGCTCCTACTATTACCGCGACTAATTGTGATTATAATAAATGCCTATGCCTATAAAAATTAGGCATGGTGTTGTCTGTTCTACTCATGTGAATTTATTCTTCATGAAGGCCTTTGCACAAAATTTATCCTCAAAATTCAAATCAAGGTTTACACCAAAACATTTTAATGTAACATTTAATAAATTCAATGGTGGTAACCATTTACTGAGTTACGCTAGACAGAAGTTGAACTAATTCTTTAAGAGAAGTTTTTTTTAGTTTTAAAACCTTAAAACTACTGTATTCTTCTTTTCCAAACATTAAAAATCGCACTAGACACAGTGGTATTGATTCTCTGCCGAAAAGACATGATAATAAACCAATATCTTTCCGGATTCTCATTCCACATATGTCTTTTAATGTTTGATGTAGTGGCAAAGGATTGACGTCGTTTGCCATAGTGGTAATTTTAGGTAGACACGAAGCCATAATTAAGAAAGCTCTATTTAACAATGGACTTCTTTCATATTTCAACGAAAATTGAAATTCTTCTTCAAGAAAATCTTTCAAATTCGTAACAATTGTTGAATATGGACAAAAATCTCGGTATAGAAGGTCTCTTTCCCAACAATCTCTTACTACAGTGGCTAACTTGGCTGAATCTGTCCCATTTAACAACAAATATCTCATAAAATCAAATTTACGAGCCTCTGTTGCAACAGTTAATAATTCGCTTGCAAAAAAGGAACAGCAGTCTATTTTTATTTCTTCACCAAATTGTGGACTTGCTCCATTTTCCAAAAGCTTGGTCACCAGTGAGATATTTTTTTTTTTTAAAGCGATATCTAACGGTGTTTCTTTTTCACGATTCAGAGTATTTAAATCCGCACCATACTCAATAAGCATGTCAACAAGTGCAGTTTGATAACGATGTTCGTTTAAAACAGCTAAGTGAAGATAAAAATCACTGTTTGGATTTTGCCCATTCTTCAAATATTCTTTGACTTCCTTTACTCTTTGGGGAAACATTGATTCGTTTACAGCCTTCAAAAAATTTTTATCTTGGTCGGTATGGAGCACAGGTATTTTAGCTATGTTGTCCAAATTGTTGGATAATTTTGCATACATTGTAGGTAAAACTTGATGAAGATATTTCATGAAGTGAAAATTCTTTTGGTTTATAGCAATGTCTACAAGTCTTTTATTGGGTTTGCTCACTCTTGGATCTGCCCCACGTTCTAAAAGATGTTCAACCAAGCTTTTTTTTCCTGTTTTCACTGCAATATATAACGGCGTTTCATCGGCCTCGTCAAAAGTATCAATTTCGACTCCATTCTGTATCAGTAGGTCACAAATGTCACGACTTGCAAACCGAACAGCATCGTGTAAATACAGACAACTTTTGGGACTTGCTCCTTTTTCCAAAAGGTATTTTACCAAATGCCATTGATTTTTTTTTACAGCCTCGAGAAGATCAGAATCTAAAGGATTGTCACTTCTGTAAATTTTTCCTTGTTTCATCATGGAAAGTAAGTTTGAAACTGACCAAAGTACTAGAAATGGCTATTTTATATAGTGGATTAATGATGTCATGCATTAACACAGTCATATGTTTTAATACATGACGTCATATTCAATATGACGTCTTATTCAATATAAACATTTTCAGCTCAGAAATTAGTACCATTTCATTGTAGCTCAAAGAGAAAGTATCACTAATGTCAAAGATAAATTATCCTATAATGTCACCAAAAAGCGAACACCAGAAGGAAACACCTGAGCAACACCGGGACACAAATGGCGACCGGGACACAGGGAATATAAATGACGACCGGGAACCTCAACACAAATCACGACCAGGACACAGGGAAGATAAATGACGACCGGGACACAGGAACACAACTACAACGGGGACGCCAGGGGCACAGGCGGGATATATAAATGACGAC
This sequence comes from Artemia franciscana, assembly GCF_032884065.1. NCBI lineage: Eukaryota > Metazoa > Arthropoda > Branchiopoda > Anostraca > Artemiidae > Artemia > Artemia franciscana. Next base: position 3,940,705 of record NC_088880.1, on the reverse strand, counting down.
CGGGACACCGGGACACAAATGACGACCGGGACATAGGGAATATAAATGACGACCGGGAACCTCAAAGAGAAATTAAAGACTGGGACACCCGGACACAGATCACGACCAGGACTTAGGGAATATAAATGACGACCGGGACACAGGGATTGTTCGAATAGAAACTACAGACCTGGGACACAAATGACGACCGGGACACCGGCACACATATACCGGGACACATATAGATCTGAATACGGATTGTTTTTCCCATGGACAATTATATGTTGCATGTTCAAGAGTCAGTAAACCTGACAATCTATTTATATGCACAGACAATGGGACAGCGAAGAATGTTGTATGTTCGCACGTTTTACGTAGTTAAAAACATACATATATATATATCTATATATATAAAAATAAGTTGTCTGTCTGTCTGTGGATGGATCAGGTGACGTCATGTTTGTTCGCATATGACGTCTGAATTATTTCACACTAATACAAAAGAAGAAAAAAACTAAAAAAGGTAAAAACTACAAAAAAAACTAAAAAGAAAAAAAAACTAAAAAAGCTAAAAAACTAAAAAAAAACTAAAAACAGGTAAAAATCTAATAACTAAAAAAAAACTGAAAAAAATAAAAAAAGCAAAAACTACAAAAAAAATAAAAACTAATAAAAAAACTAAAAAAGCTAAAAAACTAAAAAACCTAAAAAAAAACTAAAAAAAGGTAAAAAACTAAAAAAAACTAAAAACTAAAAAAGAAAAAAACTAAAAAAAAGGAAAAAACTGAAAAATAAAAGAGAAAAAGAAAACTAAAAAAATATGAATAAATATAAATAAAAATAAGTTGTTTGTGGGTTATGTCTGTCTGTCTGTCTGTCGAGTGACGTCGTGTTTGTCCGCATATGACGTCTGAATTATTTCACACTAATACAAAAGAAGAAAAAAAACTAAAAAAGGTAAAAACTACAAAAAAACTAAAAAGAAAAAAAACTTAAAAAGCTAAAAAACTAAAAAAAGGTAAAAAACTAAAAACTAAAAAAAACTGAAAAAACTAAAAAAAGGCAAAAACTAAAAAAAAAAAACTAAAAACTAATAAAAAAACTAAAAAAGCTAAAAAACTAAAAAAACTAAAAAAACTAAAAAAAGGTAAAAAACAAAAAAAACTAAAAACTAAAAAAGAAAAAACTAAAAAAAAGGAAAAAACTGAAAAATAAGAGAAAAAGAAAACTAAAAAAATATTAATAAATATAAAAAATATAAATATAAATATAATATAAATTAGCAATCAACAAAGCACCGAGACACAAATGACGACCGGGACACAGGGAGTATAAATGACGACCAGGACATAAGTAAAAAAAAAAACTAAAAAAACTAAAAAAATGGTAAAAACTACAAAAAAACTAAAAACTAATAAAAAAACTAAAAAATCTAAAAATCTAAATAAACTAAAAAAGAAAAAAAAGAAAAAAGGAAAAAAATAAAGGAGAAAAACAAAACTAAAAAACGAATGTATATACAGACCGGGACACCGGGATACAAATGACGACCGGGACACAGGGAATATAAATGACGACCGGGACACAGGGACACAACTACAATGGGGACGCCGGGGGGCACAGGGGGATATAAATGACGACCGGGACACCGGGACACAAGGAATATAAATGACGCCCGGGACACTCAAAGAGAAATCACAGACTGGAACACCGGTACACAAATGACGACCGGGACACAGGGAATATAAATGACGACCGGGACACAGGGACATAACTATTAAGGGGACGCCGGGGTGCACAGGGGGATATATAAATGACGATGGCGACTCAGGGAATGGTCGATTAGCAATCACCATCAACAAAGCTCAAGGGCAATCATTAGAATCATGAGGTATAGATCTGAATACGGATTGTTTTCCCATGGACCATTATATGTTGCATGTTCAAGAGTCGGTAAACCTGACAATCTATTTATATGCACAGACAATGGGACAGCAAAGAATGTTGTATATTCGCAAGTTTTACGTAGTTAAAAACATATATATATATATATATATATATATATATATATATATATATATATATATATATATATTTATATATATATATATATATATATATATATATATATATATATATATATATATATATATATATATATATATATATATATATATATATATATATATATATCTATATTCACAGGTGGGACATAGGGACACAACTACAATGGCGCGTAACTAATATGGCGCGTAACGACTTACGCGCGCGGGGGGGCTTGGGGGGGGCGCGAAGCGCCCCCACCAACTAGGTGTTGGGGTGGCGCGAAGCGCCACCCCAACAGCTAGTATATATATATATATATATATATATATATATATATATATATATATATATATATATATATATATATATATATATATATATATATATATATATATATATATATATATATATATATATATATATATATATATATATATATATATATATATATATATATATATATATATACATATATATATATATATATATATATATATATATATATATATATATATATATATATATATATATATATATATATATATATATATATATATATCTATATATATAAAAATAAGTTGTCTGTGTGTGGATCTGTGGATCAGGTGACGTCACCTGAAAAAACTGGATCAGGTGACTTCAAAACTGAAAAAACTAAAAAAAGGCAAAAACTACAAAAAAACTAAAAACTAATAAAAAAAATAAAAAAGCTAAAAAACTAAAAAAACTAAAAAAAGGCAAAAACTACAAAAAAAACTAAAAACTAACAAAAAAGCTAAAAAACTAAAAAAACTACAAAAAAAACTAAAAACTAATAAAAAAAATAAAAAAGCTAAAAAACTAAAAAAAACTAAAAAAACTAAAAAAGGTAAAAAACTAAAAAAACTAACTACAAAAAAAACTAAAAACTAATAAAAAAAAATAAAAAAGCTAAAAAACCAAAAAAACTAAAAAAAGGCAAAAACTACAAAAAAAACTAAAAACTAATAAAAAAGCTAAAAAACTAAAAAAACTAAAAAAAGGCAAAAACTACAAAAAAAAACTAAAAACTAATAAAAAAAATAAAAAAGCTAAAAAACTAAAAAAAATTAAAAAATCTAAAAAAAGGTAAAAAACTAAAAAAAACTAAAAACTAAAAAAAACTAAAAAAAAGGAAAAAACTGAAAAATAAGCTAAAATAAAGGTAAAAACCAATAAAAACTAAAAAAAAAAAACTGAAAAAACTAAAAAAAGGCAAAAACTACAAAAAAAACTAAAAACTAATAAAAAAAGCTAAAAAACTAATAAAACTAAAAAAACTAAAAAAAGGTAAAAAACTAAAAAAATAAAAAATAAAAAAAAAAATAAAAAAAAGGAAAAAACTGAAAAATAAGCTAAAATAAAGGTAAAAACCAATAAAAAACTAAAAAGAAAGAAAGGAAAAAACTAAAAAAAATTTTCATCTAAAAAACTAAAAAAAACTAAAAAAGGTATAAACTACAAAAAAACTAAAAACAAATAAAAAAGCTAAAAAACTAAAAAAACTAAAAAAAGGCAAAAACTACAAAAAAACTAAAAACTAATAAAATAAATAAAAAAGCTAAAAAACTAAAAAAAACTAAAAAAAAACTAAAAAAAGGTAAAAAACTAAAAAAACTAAAAACTAAAAAAAACTAAAAAAAAGGAAAAAACTGAAAAATAAGCTAAAATAAAGGTAAAAATCAATAAAAAACTAAAAAAAACTGAAAAAACTAAAAAAAGGCAAAAACTACAAAAAAAACTAAAAACTAATAAAAAAGTAAAAAAGCTAAAAAACTAAAAAAAACTAAAAAAACTAAAAAAAAGGTAAAAAACTAAAAAAAATAAAAAAAACTAAAAAAACTAAAAAACTAAAAAAAAAATCCCGGTCGTCATTTATATTCCCTGTGTCCCAGTGTCCCGGTCGTCATTTGTGTCCCGGTGTCCCTGTCTGTAATTTCTATTCAAACAATCCCTGTGTCTCAGTCGTCAATTATATATCCTGTCTGTGCCCCCGGCGTCCCCGTTGTAGTTGTGTCCCTTCGTCCCGGTCGCGATTTGTGTCCGGGTGTCCCAGTCTGTAATTTTTCTTTGGGTTTCCCGGTCGTCATTTATATTCCCTCTGTGTCGGTCGCCATTTGTGTCCCGGTCTGTAATTTATCTTTGAGTGTTTTTTCTTTTTAGTTTTTTTTAGTTTTTTACATTTTTTCAGTTTTTTTTTTCTTCTTTATTTTTCAGCGTCACTATGAAGTACATACCTCCGAACCTTTGTTTTTTAACTTAAATCTGGAAGGCATTGATGACCTTATCCAAGTCAAAATCCCAAACCCAATCATCATCGCTATCATTTTCAGTTTTGATATGTTTTGACTCTCGCTTTCCAGGTGGATTTTCATCTAACTGCGCGGTTTTTCGTTCTTTAGCCGCAAGTCTGTTTTCTTGCTGTTCTTGTGATTACTCGGCACGCTTTCTTTTCTTACTTTCTCCATCCGCTGCAAGCCTGTTTTCTTGATGTTCTTGTGATTCCTCGGCACGCGTTCTTTTCTTACTTTCTCTATCAGCAGCAAGTTTTTTGGCATAGACTCTTTGAGCAGCTTCCTCGGCTGTTGCCATTGTAGGTTCTTCAGTCATTTTACAATTAAACATTTTTCCGTGAACGCATGTCTTAAATACCATTAATGACGTCACCGTCATAGAAAAATGACGACAACTAACTTCATGACGTCAGTCAACACAGAAACATGACGTCACCTGATACACAGACAGACAGACAGACAACTTATTTTTATATATATATAGATATATATATATATATATATATATATATATATATATATATATATATATATATATATATATATATATATATATACATAAAAAAAGCTAAAAGAAAAGAAAAAAAACTAAAGAAGAAAAAAATTAGAAAAAGAAAAAAACTAAATAAAAAAAACCTAAAAAAAATACAAAAAAAACTAAATAAAAAGAAAAAACTAAAAAATAATACAAATTAAAAAACAAAGCAGAAATTAAAAACAGAAAAACTAAAATAACAGAAAAACTGAAAAAACATCAAAAATCTAAGAAAAGAAAAAAACGAAAAGAAAAAAAATGAAAAAAGAAAAACTAGAAGACTAAAAAATCAAAAAACTAAAAAAAAAGAAAAAAGAAGAAGAAAAAAAAACTAAAAAATAAAAAAAAAATAAAAAAAATAAATAAAAAAAAGAGAATAATAAGTATTCAATAAAATTGAGGCTCTTTCAATTTTATTAAATTGTTTAAAATGTAAATATGCCTCCCATTCCATGGAAAAGTCTCCCGGGGATTCTCCTATGGAAAGATTCTCATTTGTAAAATCCCCCCCAGAGACAATTCGCTTTTTGCTAAAAAAAAATTCCTGCCGGAAAATTTCCTTTGAAAAATTTCAGCTGGAAAAATTCTCCGTAGCCTACTTTTATTCGAATTTTTTTTTAATATAGTTTCTGATCGTTTTCCAAATTATGCCGGATATCTACCCTACGTGGAATTTATTTCCCAGCATCCTCCAAATGGAACAACCCCATTCGAAAGTCCCCCTCCCAGAAAATCCTGCCATGAAGAATTTCACCCACAGAAAATTCTCTCAAGAGTAATTTCTCTCGCGGAAAATCCCCTCCTTCTATAGAAAAAATCCCCCAGATAATTCTACCCCTTTGAAAATTTCCCTGGAACATCTCCATATGCAGAAATTCAGACAGCAAATAGAAAGTAAGCCAAAAAATTTATTTCCTACAGGAATTCTGGAAAATCGTCCCTGCCTCAACTTTCCCATTGATAGTGAATCTTCGGTAACTACCATCTCCATAAAAAATTCTTCCCGTGGAAAATCTCTCCTCTCCGAAAACTGTCTCTTTATTTCCTAATAACGAATACTGTATGTAAATAATAGGCAAACAAATTAGCTTACAGCCCTTTCCCTGGGGGCCGTGGGTTTGTCATATCGTCTCCAGGGGTATAATTATTTGACTTTTTAACTAGGTTGAACAAAAATGGCTATCTCAAAATTTTGATTGGGGGTATTTTAGAAAAAGGGGGCATGGGTGGGGAATAGTTGCTCTTCAATATTTCTGGTCACTTAATAAGGGCAATGAAACTTTTAATTTCCATTCAAGTAATACCTTTCCCGATATTCGAAGACCACTGGTTTGAAACGATCATCCTGACGAAAAAAAAACATACAAAACTCCACATTTTTGCAGATGGGAGTTTAAAACCTCTACGGCAGGGTTTTTTGATACTGAATCTGATAGTGTGATTTTCATTGAGGTTAATATTTTTTTTTTGGGGGGGGGGAGTTCCTCTCCTTTTTCGAAAAAAAACACAAATTTTCTCAGGCTCATAGCCTTTATTATTTAAAACTAAACTTAATAAATTTTATATTTTTGGAATCAAACAGTTCGTGGTAACGAACTGTAGTAAGGAGCGACCCGGCTAAATAGTAAACGAAACTCTAAATAACGGAATTTTGATGCTAAAATATACATCAAAAGAATCGGATTTTTATGCTGATTTTAAATATATAAGTTTCATCAAAGTTGGTCTTTGTCATCAAAAGTTAAGAGCCTGAGAAAATTTGTCTTATTTTAGAAAATTGGGGAAAACACCCCCTAAAAGTCACAGAATCTTAACGAAAATCACACCATCGCATTCAGCGTATTCGCTGAATTCGGCGTTTCGGATTCAGGGGTCATTCTTAAAGAATCGGCACAAAACTTACGATTTAGTGTAAAGAGTGAGGTATTAACGAGGGTACAAACCCCCTCATATACATAATACAAATTTAAGAATATAAAAGTTTGTTACGTAAGTTAATTCTTAAGTTACGTATATTTTTTACTAATAAAAAAATTCGTTAAAAATTATAATTTATAGTTGCCTTTTTGTGTAACCGAAAAATTGCATGGCAACTAGGCCTCCTTCCCCATCCCATATTTCTCAAAATCGTCTGATCAGAACTAAGAGAAAGCCATTTAGCCAAAAAAGGAATTAAAATATAAATTTCATTTTAATAATTTATGTGTGGAGAGCCAAAATCAAACATGCATTAATTCAAAAACGTTCAGAAATTACATAAAAAAAACTAGTTTTTCTAACTAAAAGTAAGGAGCGACATTAAAACTTAAAACGAACAGAAATTACTCCGTATATGAAATGGGTTGTCCCCTCCGCAATCCTTCGCTCTTTACGCTAAAGTTTGACTCTTTACCACAATTCTGCTTTTTAAGACAATTAAAAGCTTTAGCATAAAAAGCGAAGGATTGCGGAGGAGACAACCCATTTCATATACGGAGTTACGCTAAAGTTTGACTCTTTACCACAATTCTGCTTTTTAAGACAATTAAAAGCTTTAGCATAAAGAGCGAAGGATTGCGGAGGAGACAACCCATTTCATATACGGAGTAATTTCTGTTCGTTTTAAGTTTTAATGTCGCTCCTTACTTTTAGTTAGAAAAACTAGTTTTTTTTTATGTAATAAGCATAAGAAGCCAATTCTTCTGATGCATCTATTGCTATCATAATGTCACCGTTTACCACTTACTACTGTTACCATTACTGTTGTTACCGTTTTTTAGAGTTTTCGTTACTATTGGGCCGAGTCAGTCCTCGCTTACAGTTTGTTGTCAAAAACTGTTTGATATTAGTCTAAAATTGAGTTTACAGTCCTGACCCCCCCTCTCACCCTTCCAAAAATCGCTTACCCTATTATTGAACGTTTAGTATGTTGAAGTATTTTTTTTAGGTTTAATAGAAATTTGTCATTAAGTTGATACCTTAAATACCAATTCAATTTTATTGTTTTTAAAATTAGCAAAGAAAATATCAATATTATTACGCAATTAAGCTTATAGAATATTATAAAGTAAATAAAATAATTCAAAACCTTTTTTCTTTAAAGCATTACTTAAATACATTAAATAAGGTTAAACCCAGGAGAAAAAATAAATTAACTAAATTTAATCCATGTGTTGAAAGATAAACGCTTCCAGAAATCACAAATTATTAAAAAAATGGATATTTTTCAAAATAGCCTTTAATGTTTTCTTAATACGCATGATTTCCAACAAATTATATAAATTTTCAAAAATTCTTTTTAACATGTTTTGAGATTATCTGGGGAAGATCGTTAGACCAAAAATTTTTACAACTGAAAAGTGAACATGAAAAACAAAAAATATCAATGTATAAACCTAAGCATTTCCCAGGCCCTGGTAGGATCATTTAAGCAAAAGGAAGGTTGCCATAGAACAAAAGGATATCCTTGAAAAAAGTATAAAATTCAGACTAAATCCTAAAAAAGTACAGATAGAAGAAATAATTTCAAAGATAGAGACAGGGATTAAAAAGTTTTCAAAAGATGTTAAGATGATTTAAGACTGGGGGTCAAGAATATTTGAAAAATATAGATTGAAAATATGAATATAGATATATATAGATACGTAACCAGACTATGTGTGTTTGTTTGTCATATGACGCATATGACGTCTAAAAAATAAAGAAGAAAAAGAAAACTAAAAAAAGAAAAAAAAGAAAAATGGTAAAAAACTAAAAAAACTAAAAAAAAAGAAAAAAAGCTAAAAAAACTAAAAAAGCTACAAAATTAAAAAATATAAAAACTAAAAAAGAAAAAAATTAAAGCATGTTTGTTTTTGTGTAGGCCTATGTTTTAGGGATTGCATATGACGTCTTAAAAAAACTAAAAAGAAAAAAAAGGTAAAAAACTAAAAAGAAAAAAGCTAAAAAAATAAAAAAGCTACAAAACCAAAAATAGAAAAAACTAAAAAGAAAAAATTAAAGCATGTTTGTTTTTTTGTATGTTTGTGGGTTTGCATATGACACCTGAAAAATAAAGAAGAAAATGAAAACTAAAAAGAAAGAAAAAGGTAAAAAACTAAAAAAAGAAAATAAAAAAGGTAAAAAAACTTAAAAGAAAAAAGCTAAAAAAGCTACAAAACTTAAAAAAAAGAAAAACTAAAAAAGAAAATTTTTAAAAAAAAATAAAAAATAAAAAATAGAAAAAACTAAAAAAGAAAAAAAAACAAAAAACAAAAAATTAAAAAAAAGAAAAAACTAAAAAAGAAAAAACTAAAAAATAAAAATAAACTATAAAACGAAAAAAATAAAAAAGAAAACAAATCAATAAAAAGACCGGGAGACAAATGACAACCGGGACAGAGGGAATATAAATGACAACCGGGACGCAGGGAATATAAATGATGACCGGGACACAGGGAATATAAATGATGACCAGGACACAGGGAAACATCTACAACGGGGACACCTGGGGGCAGAGAGGGATATATAAATGACAAAGGGGACACAGGGAATGTTAGATTAACAATCACTATCAACAAAGCTCATGGGCAATCGTTACAAAAATGCGGTATAGATCTGATTACGGATTGTTTTCCCATGGACAATTATATGTTGCATGTTCAAGAGTCGCTAAACCTGACAATCTATTTATATGGACAGACAATGGGACAGAGAAGAATGTTGTATATACGCTAGTTTTACTTAGTTAAAAACATATATATATATATATATATATATATATATATATATATATATATATATATATATGTATACTCACAGGTGAGACACAGGGACACAACTACAATGGCACGTAACAAATATGGCGCATAACGACTTATGCTCACGGGGGGGCTTGGGGAGGGGGGCGCAAAACGCCCCCACCAACTAGGTGTTGGGGTGGCGCAAAGCGCCACCTGAACACCTTAAATTTATATTTGACAATGATGACTGACTGACAATGTCTTGTTTGACTGACAATGTCATGTTTGTACTATATTTATTGATGTTGATTTTAAGGTTGATTATTAAGGTGAGTTGTACAATTGAGGATACTTAAATTATATTGTAAAAATTGCCCTCTAGTAGCCTACTTAATGCTGTATTTAAAAGCAATAAGAACTGAACATTACCAATGCCTTAACAAAGAGAAAAAAAGGAAAAAAGCAATGTCATTCAAAGGACAAATTCTTGTCCTTTTTTAAGCACTGGCAATGTCCTGTTTGCACTATATTTATTGATATTGGGTACACTTTTTGTTGAATTGTCAGATTATCGGGTGTTGCTTTCTTCAAGAAGTTTAGCTATTTTTATCTGGTCTAATGAACTTTTAAAATACATTTCTTTGTTACTTTTATTATAATTTGAACTTCTATTTATTTTTTAAAACAGACTTTATTGGAAGTTTGGACACTTTACATTCTCATTAGGCCTGCTAGCCAACTCTGTGTTGGCAGTTGCTGGGTCTAATTTCTGTTTCTTATGCATGATTCATCTTATATTGTTTCAGTAATTGACTACATGGACTCCTGTAGGGACAGATAATGTAAAGAAATCTCTGCCTAGATTACTCTAGTGTATACATATAGTGGAGTTTAAATGGAGTTTAAAATATGCAAATTTCGTTTTGATTATTCCTCTGCGGAGAGCCAAAATTAAAACATGCATTGATTCAAAAACGTTCAGAAATTAAATAAAAAAAAAAAAACAAGTTTTTTTAACTGAAAGTAAGGAGCAACATTGAAACTTAAAACGAACAGAAATTACTTCGTTTATGAAAGAGGCTACTTCCTCATCAACGCCCAGTTCTTTACGCTAAAGTTTTTTACTGTTTTAAAAAGAAGAATTGAGAGAAAGAGTCAAAATTTAGCGTAAAGAGCGGGGCGTTAATAATAATTTCCATAAGACCCGTTATTTATTCCAAAATGTACGTATAAAACAAAGAGAAAATATATTAATACCTTCGTTTATTTCAGAGTGAAGCAAAAAATTATTTTCAACATTTATCTGCATGGCATTCTTCACAATTGTACAGGCTAATGACATTATATATTGTTCTTATATATTGTGTATATTATATTTTACATGTTGTGTATACAACATATTTTACATATTGTATTATATATTGTTATGACAATGCCGTACGTGGGATATTTTTTTCTACCCTTGGGGACGGTCAAAATGACAAAGAAAACAAATTATATTTGATAAAATGAATAAAAAGTATCAAGAAATTTGGAAGACTTTCAGATTTCAGGGGAGAGGGACCAGGCCCAAAGGTCACCCGAGCATATGTCCCTGAATTATAAAATAAAATATTAAAACATTATTTATAGGTATTTTAAACATTTAATATACTTTATGTATTTCGATAGAAGTTTTTATTTGACTTTATTAATATGCTATAAGCTCTTGCAGTTTTGGCGGGAGCATAACATTAAAAAAAATAATACAGAAGGAGAAAGTGGGAAAAGGAAAAAGTGGGAAAGGAAAAACAAATATACACTAGTATATTACAATTATTTATACTCTGCTTATCCAAGACTATGTATGAATGTCGAGGTCTAGATGCACTTATCTGAACTAAAATTGAGGCTGTACCTTCGAATATTAATGTCTGAGCAGTTGAAACTTAGCTGCCCGTAATTTTACCGAAGTATTCTAATAACTACATAATACTAAAAAACAAAAGATTCTGCAGTATTTGCCCGTTCAAGCCCCCTCCATCATAGAACTCCCCTGACGCCTCTCTCACATTTAGGCTAAGTGCACTTTTGTCACTGTTTGCACTATCCGAATTCTCCGGGAATTGTCCTGAAGAATAGAATATTTACGATTGATAATTTTCTGAGGAGATTTAAGGGAACACTGTTTTTTTAGAAAAAAATTGAGAAACCCTTAAAAATTTAGCAATAGTGGAAGTAATGACATGTCTAGGCCCACTAGGCCCGAGCCTAGGGGCAGAAAATGCCAGGGGTCGCAGTCATTTATCACTGAGTGATTTTTGTCGGAATAAAACTGGACTGATGTGATTTATCGTCAAAGTGCCAGGTGCACCCCGCCGCCCTGTTACCTAAGCACATAAATGTGATTTAAATCAACACAGGAATTCCGTAGCCGCATATAAACTGTCAGATGTCTCCCAGGTATGGCAGCTGAGAGTTCGGTATCACCCCTCTCTCTTATTACTTTTGGCTCATCAGTTGCGTTCTGTCCAGTGCTTCCACTATCCCCGTATTTTACCGAAAATCTCACAAAAACGGAGCAGCAAAAACACTTGGGCCTAGATGCGTCAAGCTTTAAATCCAACCCTGCTTATCTCCATGTTGATCAGAGACAAGGCCGTGTTGGGAGAGTGCCACCTTTGTACCTATCCCTTCCAGGAGTTTCTTTCCGACTCATAGAAACATAACAAAATGCATATAAACAATTTTTGATGCGTTTTTTAAGTTTATTGGTGTTATAGTTTATAAATATAATATAAATTAAATATAAATTAAAATATAAGCTAAAAAAGCTTATAAATTTAATTTTATAATTAAATCTATATATATAAAAATAAGTTGTCTGTCTGTGTGTCAGGTGACGTCAAGTTTCTGTGTCGACTGACGTCATGTTTTCGACTGACGAAATTACAGACCGGGACATCGGGACACAAATGACGACCGGGACACCAGCACATAGGGAATATAAATGACGACCGGGACACTCAAAGAGAAAGCGACCGGGACAAAAATGACGACCGGGACACAGGGAGTATCAACTATAACGGGGACGCCGGGGGGCACAGGGGGATATATAAATGACGACGGGGACACAGGGAATATTCGATTAGCAATCACCATCAACAAAGCTCAAGGGCAATCATTAGAATCATGAGGTATAACTAAGAAACTAAAAAAAGGTAAAAAACTAAAAACTAAAAAAAGACCAATTCAAAAACGAATGTATATACAGACCGGGACACCGGGACACAAATGACGACCGGGACACAAGGAATATAAATGACGACCGGGACATAGGGACACAACTACAACGGGGACGCCGGGTACGGATTGTTTTCCCATGGACCATTATATGTTGTTCAAGAGTCGGTAAACCTGACAATCTATTTATATGCATAGACAATGGGACAGCAAAGAATGTTGTATATTCGCAAGTTTTACGTAGTTAAAAACATATATCTATATATATATATATAAATAAGTTGTTTGTCTGTCTGTCGACTGACGTCATATTTGTGTGTCGACTGACGTCATGTTTGTCGACTGACGTCATCATAAGGATTGAGCTGTATGTCGTCATGAAGTTGTTTGTCGTCTGACGTCATGTTTGTCGACTAACGAAACTACAGACCGGGACACCGGGACACAAATGACGTGTTATGTCTGTTATAACATAATAGAGGCAACAATCTTGACAGGGCCTTTTGAGGGTGAGGCTTTTCTTATTCCACGCATTCTCATGATTCCAATGGATCTGCCTTTTCAACCTAAGAGATTACAATTCCCAATTTGATTAGCGTATTTAGTTTTCAGTCCAGAACCACTATGTTCACGTAGAAATCTATTAATGTTTAAGTTTAAAATGACTGATGAACTTACAATGGCAAAAGCCGATGAAGATGCTCAAAGAGTCTATGCCAAAAAACTTGCTGCTGATAGAGAAAGTCAGAAAAGAAAGCGTGCCGAGGAATCAAAAGAACAGCAAGGAAACAGGCTTGAGGCTAAAGAACACAAAACCGCGCAGTTAGATGAAGATCCACCTGGACAGCGAGAGTCAAAACATATCAAAACTGAAAATGATAGCGATGATGATTGGGTTTGGGATCTTGACTTGGATAAGGTCATCAATGCCTACCAGATTTTAGTTAAAAAACAAAGGTTCGGCGATATGTATTTCATAGTGAAGCTGAAAAATAAAGAAGAAAATGAAAACTGAAAAAAGAAAAAATGTAAAAAACTAAAAAATACTAAAAAGAAAAAACACTCAAAGAGAAATTACAGACCGGGACACAAATGACGACCGGGACAGAGGGAATATAAATAACGACCGGGACACTCAAAGAGAAATTACAGACTGGGATACCGGGACACAAATGACGACCGGGACACAGGCAATATAAATGACGACCAGGACACAGGTATTTAAGAATATCGTTCAAAGACAAATTTTTAATTGTAAGAAGACCGTTGAAAGAGAAATTTCTAATTGTAAAATGACTGAAGAACCTACAATGGCAACACCCGAGGAAGCTGCTCAAAACGAATGTATTCAAGCCGAAGTAGCTGAGTTGGTAAAGCGTTATGTTTCAGGTTCTAGGTCCGAGAGGCTCCAGGTTTGAACCTTGGCTTTGGCATTAATACAAAAGAAGAAAAAAACTAAAAAAAGGTAAAAACTACAAAAAAACTAAAAAGAAAATATATATATATATATTTATATATATCATCTTTTCCACAAAAATGATAATTTAGTGCTTCTGTTTAAAAACAGCAATCGAATTGATGCCTCCTGATACGCAACTATCAACAAAGTGGCAATCGTTGTGGTCGGTGATCAGTTCTTACCTCGAGATAATATTCTTTATAGGCGAAACAATCAGTTGATGCCCTACAATATCCTGACGAATATAAATGACGCCCGGGACACTCAAATAGAAATCACAGACTGGGACACCGGGACACAAATGACGACCGGGACACAGGGAATACAAATGACGACCCGGACACAGGGACACAACTACAAAGGGGACGCCGGGGGGCACAGGGGGATATATAAATGACGACGGCAACAAAGGAAATGGTCGATTAGCAATCACCATCAACAAAGCTCAAGGGCAATCAATAGAATCATGAGGTATAGATCTGAATACGGATTGTTTTCCCATGGACCATTATGCGTTGCATGTTCAAGAGTCGGTAAACCTGACAATCTATTTATATGCACAGACGATGGGACAGCAAAGAATGTTGTATATTCGCAAGTTTTACGTAGTTAAAAACATATATATATATATATATATATATATATATATATATATATATATATATATATATATATATATATATATATGTATATATATATATATATATATATATATATATATATATATATATATATTCACAGGTGGGACATAGGGACACAACTACAATGGCGCGTAACTAATATGGCACGTAACGACTTACGCGCGCGGGGGGGGGGCTTGGGGGGGCGCGAAGCGCCCCCACCAACTAGGTGTTGGGGTGGCGCGAAGCGCCACCCCAACAGCTAGTATTTTATAAATTTATAATTAAATTTTATTGTAATTTAAATATAAATTTAAGGTGTTCGGGTGGCGCTTCGTGCCACCCCAACACCTAGTTGGTGGGGGCGCTTCGCCCCCCCAAGCCCCCTCGCGCGCGTAAGTCGTTACGCGCCATATTAGTTACGCGCCATTGTAGTTGTATCCCTTTGTAGAATAATGCCCCTCTTAAAGCTAAAACTATTGCTTATGCAGTGCATAGAAACCCCAACACAATGCATAGAAACGATGTTAAAACCATTGATAATTATATTTTTTGAGATATTTGAACTATTTTCCAATATTGGAAGCGGGGGCTGTCGTACTAGCTACGATGGGCGTTAAAAGAAGTCCTTGCTTATGTAATTTTGGTAGACCATGAAATTTTGGACAAAACTTGCCCCGGGGGAAAAATTTATTCTGTAATTGTGGAGTAATTTTACCATTTTATTTTAGATTTTTTAATTTATTTTTTAATTTCAGGAAATAAAATAGCCGTTTCTAGTACTTTGCTCAGTTTAAAAAATTACTTCCTATGATGAAACAACAAGAAAAAATCTACGGAAGTGACAATCCTTTAGATTTTGATCTTCTCAAGGCTGTAAAAAAAAATCAATGGTATTTGGTAAAATACCTTTTGGAAAAAGGAGCAAGTCCCAAAAGTTGTCAGTATTTGTACGATGCTGTTCGGTTTGGAAGTCGTGACATTTGCGACTTACTGATAAAGAATGGAGTCGAAATTGATACGTTTAATGAGGCCGATGAAACGCCGTTATATATTGCAGTGAAAACAAGAAAAAAAAGTTTGTTCGAATATCTTCTAGAACGTGGGGCAAACCCAAGACTGTGCAAACCCAATAAAAGACTTGTAGACATTGCTATAAACCAAAAGAATTTTCACTTAATGCAATATATTCTGCATAATGGTGCAAGTTTATCCTGCAATTTGGACAACAATGAACCAGCTTTATCTGCTGCTAAGAAACGCAAAACCAGTGACTTGTGTGAATTACCTACCATAGCTAATTTACCTGTGTTCCATACCGACCAAGATAAACTTTTTCTTGAGGCTGTAAAAACCTCAATGTTTCCCCAAAAATTAAAGGAAGTCAAAGAATATTTGAAGAAAGGGAAAAATCCCAACTGTGATTACTGTCTACACTTAGCTGTTTTAAACAAACATGATTATCAAACTGAACTTGTTGACATGCTTATCAAGTATGGTGCAGATTTAAATACTCTGAATCGTGAAAAAGAAACACCGTTAGATATCGCTTTAAAAAAAATATATCGCTTTTAAAAAAAAGAATATTTGAAGAATGGGCAAAATCCCAACTGTGATTACTGTCTACACTTAGCTGTTTTAAACAAACATGATTATCAAACTGAACTTGTTGACATGCTTAGTAGGAGCAGTAAGAGCAGTAATAGCGTTGTATTACTAAACTAGTATCAATAGTAGAAGCATTATTTATAGCAGCAATAGTAGGTTGAACATCGCACCAATGATGATCATGAAGATTTTTCTCGATATAATATATGCTCTAAAATATTTCTGAGACGCCTGTATAAGTAATGCATGTACGCAGAGTAGATTGCAATTTAGTTCAACTATCCCCTCAAAGTTTCCTCAAATGTTCATTTTAATATCACTCAGTCTTGGTAGCAGTCACTGAATAAGCAGTAGTTTTAGCTTTAACAGGTGCAGTAGTACTACTAGCAGTAGTAGTAAGTAATAGTAATAGTAGTAGAGTGTGAATATTGGTATTTTAACCAAAAAATATTCTCCCTTATAATTTCTAGAAAGTTACAAATTAATATACTCACTCTACAAAGTTATTCAGTTTGTTCTCAATTAAGTGCTCTTTATGGAAAGTTAATTTTAAACATTCAAACATTTCTCAATAGAACATCTATCTATATATACATATGAACATAAATTGTATTCATGTATTTTTGTTTGAGGGTTTGCATATGACGTCTGAAAAATAAAGAAAAAAAACTAAAACAAGAAAAATAAGGATAAAAAAGGTAAAAAACTTAAAAGAACTAAAAAGAAAAAAAAACTAAAAAAAGAAAAAACTAAAAAAGAAAAAAATTAAAAAAAGAAAAAATTAAAAAGATAAAAAACCTAAAAAGAAAAAAAAAACTAAAACAAAATTTGTCTGAAAAATAAAGAAAAAAAAGAAAACAAAAAAAAATTAAAGAAGGTAAAAAACTAAAAAGAAAAAAACTAAAAAAAACTTAAAAAGCTATATGCTTAAAAGCATATTTTTACTTTCTCTTTCAGCCGCAAGCCAGGTTTCGCGGTGCTCTTGTAATACATCGACACACTATCTTTTGGTAATTTTTCCATGAGGCGCAAGCCTACCCCCCCCCCTAAATCAACATATTTGCGAGGTGCTAATTTTTAACTGCGCAAAACTTGTGAATATACAATATTCTTTGCAGTCCCACTGTCCGTGCATATAAATAGATTGAGTGGTTTACCGACTCTAGAACATGCAACCTATAATTGTCTATGGAAAAAATAATCCGTATTAAGATCTATACCGCATTTTTCTAATGATTACTCCAGAGCTTTGTTGATGGTTATTACAAATTCTAATCGAATTGGGAATTGCAATCTTTTAAACTGAATAGGCAGATCCGTGGAATTGCTCCAGAAATGGAGCAAATCCACAATTTGGTGAGGAAATAAAAATAGACTGCTGTACCTTTTTTGCAAGTAAATTATTAACTGTTGCAATTGAGGCTCGTAAATTTGATTTTATAAGATATTTGTTGTCAAATGGGACGGATTCAGCCAAGTTAGCCACTGTAGTAAGAGATTGTTGGGAAAGAGACCTTCTAAACCGATATTTTTCTCCATATTCGCCATATTCAGATATTGTTACCAATTTGAAAAATTTTCTTGACGAAGAAATTCAATTTTCCATGAAATATGAAAGCAGTCCATTATTAAAGCGAGCTTTCTTAATTATGGCTTCGTGTCTACCTAAAAATACCACTATGGCAAACTACGGAAATCATTTGCCACTACATCAAACATTAAAAGACATATGTAGAATGATTCTGAGAAAATTTGTGTTTTTTTTTCGAAAAAGGAGAGGAACTCCCCCCCCCCAAAAAAAAAATATTGACCTCAATGAAAATCATACTATCAGATTCAGTATCAAAAAACCCTGCCGTAGAGGTTTTAAACTCCCATCTGCATAAATGTGGAGTTTTGTACGTTTTTTCTTTTCGTCAGGATGATCGTTTCAAACCAGTGGTCTTCGAATATCGGGAAAGGTATTACTTGAATGAAAATTAAAAGTTTCATTGCCCTTATTAAGTGACCAGAAATATTGAAGAGCAACTATTCCCCACCCATGCCCCCTTTTCCTAAAATACCCCCGATCAAAATTTTGAGATAGCCATTTTTGTTCAACCTAGTTAAAAAGTCAAATAGTTATACCCCTGGAGACGATATGACAAACCCACGGCCCCCAAGGAAAGGGCTGTAAGATAATTTGTTTGCCTATTATTTACATACAGTATTCGTTATTAGGAAATAAAGAGACAGTTTTTGGAGAGGAGAGATTTTACACGGGAAGAATTTTTTGTGGAGGTGGTAGTTTCCGAAGATTCACTATCAATGGGAAAGTTGAGGCAGGGAGGATTTTCCAGAATTCCTGTAGGAAATAAATTTTTTGGCTTACTCTCTCTTTGCTGTCTGAATTTCTGCATATGGAGATGTTCCAGGGAAATTATCCAGGGAAACTTTTCAAAGGGGTGGAATTATCTGGGGAATTTTTTCTATAGAAGGAGGGGATTTTCCGCGAGAGAAATTACTCTTGAGAGAATTTTCTGTGGGTGAAATTCTTCATGGCAGGATTTTCTGGGAGGGGGACTTTCGAATGGGGTCGTTCCATTTGGGGGATGCTGGAAAATAAATCCCACGTAGGGTAGATATCCGGCAGAATTTGGAAAACGATCAGAAACTATATAAAAAAAAATTCGAATAAAAGTAGGCTAAGGAGAATTTTTCCAGCTGAAATTTTTCAAAGGAAATTTTCCGGCAGGATTTTTTTTTTAGCAAAAAGCGAATTGTCTCTGGGGGGGATTTTACAAATGAGAATCTTTCCATAGGAGAATCCCCGGGAGACTTTTCCCCGAGAGCCCTTTCCTTGGGGGCCGTGGGTTTGTCATATCGTCTCCAGGTGTATAATTATTTGACTTTTTAACTAGGTTGAACAAAAATGGCTATCTCAAAATTTTGATTGGGGGTATTTTAGGAAAAGGGGGCATGGGTGGAAAATACTTTTCCGGGAGACATTTGCCAAATAATAGGCCAATAAATTAGCTTACAGCCCTTTCCTTGGGGGCCGTGGGTTTGTCATATCGTCTCCAGGTGTATAATTATTTGACTTTTTAACTAGGTTGAACAAAAATGGCTATCTCAAAATTTTGATTGGGGTATTTTAGGAAAAGGGGGCATGGGTGGGGAATAGTTGCTCTTCAATATTTCTGGTCACTTAATAAGGGCAATGAAACTTTTAATTTCCATTCAAGCAATACCATTCCCGATATTCGAAGACCACTGGTTTGAAACGATCATCCTGACGAAAAGAAAAAACGTACAAAACTCCACATTTTTGCAGATGGGAGTTTGAAACCTCTACGGCAGGGCTTTTTGATACTGAATCTGATAGTATGATTTTCATTGAGGTTAATATTTTTTTTTTGGGGGGGGGGGGAGTTCCTCTCCTTTTTCGAAAAAAAACACAAATTTTCTCAGGCTCATAGCTTTTATTATGTAAAACTAAACTTAATAAATTTTATATTTTTGGAATCAAACAGTTCGTGGTAACGAACTGTAGTAAGCAGCGACCCGGCTCAATAGTAAACGAAACTCTAAATAACGGAATTTTGATGCTAAAATATACATCAAAAGAATCGGATTTTTATGCTGATTTTAAATATATAAGTTTCATCAAATTTGGTCTTTGTCATCAAAAGTTACGAGCCTGAGAAAATTTGTCTTATTTTAGAAAATTGGGGAAAACACCCCCTAAAAGTCACAGAATCTTAACGAAAATCACACCATCGCATTCAGCGTATCAGAGAACCCTATAGCGAAATTTTCAGGCTCCTATCTACAAAAATGTGGAATTTCGTATTTGTCAAATGGGACGGATTCAGCCAAGTTAGCCACTGTAGTAAGAGATTGTTGGGAAAGAGACCTTCTAAACCGATATTTTTCTCCATATTCGCCATATTCAGAAATTGTTACCAATTTGAAAGATTTTCTTGACGAAGAATTTCAATTTTCCATGAAATATGAAAGCAGTCCATTATTAAAGCGAGCTTTCTTAATTATCCCAGTAATGGGTTAAATTGCATGGTGAAGCAGAACACCATCGTGGGAGGATCCTCTATAGGAGGACAACTGCGGCAGGGCGTAAGATCCAGATTTATATAAGCAGTAGTTTTACTGCTATAAGCAGTAGTTTTAGCTTGAAGAGGGGCAATAGTACTACTAGTAGTAGTAGTAGTAGTAAGTAATAGTAATAGCAATAGTAGTAGAGTGTGAATATTACTATTTTAACCAATTGATATTCTCCCTTATAATTTCTAGAAAGTTACAAATTAATATACTGACTCTACAAAGTTATTCAGTTTGTTCTCAATTAAGTGCTCTTTATGGAAAGTTAATTTTAAACATTCAAACATTTCTCAATAGAACATCTATCTATATCTTCTATATATATATATATATATATATATATATATATATATATATATATATATATATATATATATATATAAACCTGCTGTTGGGATGGTGCTTCGAGCCATCCCAACACCTAGTTAGTGGGGGCGCTTCCCCCCCCCCGCGCGTAAGTCGTTACGCGCCATTTTAGTTGTGTTTTTAACAACGTGAAACTTGCGAATCGCACTCCCCCAGCCCCCCCCCCCTTGCGCGCGTAAGTCGTTACGTGCCATATTAGTTACACGCCATTGTAGTTGTATTTTTAACTACGTAAAACTTGTGAATATACAACATTCTTTGCTGTCACATTGTCTGTCCATACAATTAGATTGTCAGGTTTACCAAAACATAATAATTGTCCATGGGAAAACAATCCGTATTCAGATCTATACCACATTTTTGTAACGATTGGCCTTGAGCTTTGTTGATGGTGGTTGCTAATCGAACATTCCCTGTGTCCCCGTCGTCATTTATATATCCCCCTGTAACCCCAGCGTCGCGTTGTAGTTGTGTCCCTGTGTCTTGGTTGTCATTTATATTCCCTGTGTCCCGGTCGTCATTTGTGTCAAAAAAAACTAAAAAAGAAAAAAACTAAAAAACAAAAAATAGAAAAAAGATAAAAAAGAGAATAATAAGTATTCAAAAGAATTGAGGCTCTTTCGATTTTATTAAATTGTTTAAAATGTAAATACGCCTCCCATTCCATGGAAAGGTCTCCCAGGGATTCTCCCATGGAAAGATTCTCATTTGTAAAATCCCCCCCAGAGACAATTCGCTTTTTGCTAAAAAAAAAATTCTTTATAGAGAATAAATCTATAAAGAGAAAAAAAAATTGAGGCTCTTTCGATTTTATTAAATTGTTTAAAATGTAAATACGCCTCCCATTCCATGGAAAAGTCTCCCAGGGATTCTCCTATAGAAAGATTCTCATTTGTAAAAATCCCCCCCCCCCAGAGACAATTCGCTTTTTGCTAAAAAAAAATTCCTTCCGGAAAATTTCCTTTGAAAAATTTCACCTGGAAAAATTCTCCTTAGCCTACTTTATTCGAAAATAGACTTTTTTTTTATATAGTTTCTGATCATTTTCCTAATTATGGCGGATATCTATCCTACGTGGAATTTATTTCCCAGCATCCCCCAAATGGAACGAACCCATTCGAAAGTCCCCCTCCCAGAAAATTCTGCCATGAAGAATTTCATCCACAGAAAATTCTCTCAAGGGTAATTTCTCTCGCGGAAAATCCCCTCATTCTATAGAAAAATCCTCCAGATAATTCCACCCCTTTGAAAATATCCCTAAAGAAAATACTTTTCAGGAAATCTGCCTAATCAAAAATTGAAAAATTGGCCTGCTTTATCAAAAAGCGCTCAATTTTGTAAGTAGGTCCCGAATTATTTTTTAAAACAAGAATAATCAAAAAAGGTGCTACTATTTTGTTAACATAGTCTACCGCAATAATAATTCCTTAACGGAAAAGCTTATTAACACAAGTATAACTAACACTTACCCTACAGGAATCGCTGTCCTCTTATCTAACGTAAAAATTAAAATATTGCAAAACATAAAGGCTTATAGAGATAACCATCAAACAATAGTCAATTAAAACTCATTAGTAGCCTTAAACAAAATCAAAAATTATTAATAAATTACAAATAGTCCAGTGACAACAAGCGTCCTCGTGAATTGTGGTCAAAGCCAAATTTGTCCAATTTACTTTGCAATACTTTTCAATTATCGTTCCCACACTCCTTTTTGGCATATTCTTGATTCGTTTCTTGCTATTGAATAAATTTAGTGACATCAGACAAATTAACTTTTAACTAAAAACGTCTTTAATGAAGCTATAACTTGCGATACCTAACAGGCATTTACATTTGGAATCGAATCTACTTTGTTCAAGTAAGATCAAGACTCGTAATTCTACCCGAATATAAGACCTTTTGAAATTATTGTCGGATAATTTACCCGACAAAGTAAAAACAACTTATTATTCACACTGAAAATTTCCTAAAAATCCCATCCAATCCCCCCCGCTATATTAAGGTCGCGCTTAAATACTTTCTCAATATCAATTTTCTTAGTTACTAATTCCAGCTTTATTAATTAATAATCTAATTTGTTCCGTAATTATGGCCAAAGCAATTATAGACACAGAATTTGTTTCAATTATTCATGCTAAAGAAAATATAATCTATTCGGCCGCAATGTTAGTTCAAGACGAAAATGGCAAAGAAGTATTCGCAGAAAGCTGGTACCTAAATTATGATTTAACGAAATTTAAACCTCACACGTATAAATTTGGGCTAAAGTTAGCAAACAGCCCAAAATATCGACCCGCAAGAGGAGAAGTAAAAAACAAATAATCGAACAAAAGCAAAAAAGGGAAGAACTTGACAAGGTTACAATTAACAATAAGAAAATTACAGAAAAAAATTAATATCTGCTAATGGTTTTGCAAAGGCCCAACCCAAACAGACCTCCTTTTAATTGATAAATGTAAAAACCCGAAAATATGCTATAAAATCGAAGAAAATATAAATTGTATTAAATACGAAGGGGTACATTATCCATTAGAGAAAATCCGGCATTACGCAAAGTTTTTATACGACCCGAGCGCACAAGAATATGCCTTAAAGGGGGATAAAATTTTCTTAAAACGAAAAAAATCTAAACAATCAAAAAAGACGCATATAAAAACGTGTTGCCTTCCAAAAAAAAATTTAAATTCTAAAGAACAAAATATTATTTTTAGATCCGTAACCAGAAGGAAACCAAATCAGGTAAAAATCTACTCAACTAACCGCTTATACTAACCAGGGGAAATGTATAGAACAAACTTATACAATACAGATCCTAATGTTTTAAGACCTTTGGAATTGGTCCAAAACCAAGCACCCACAAGACGAGACTTTTGGCTGCCAAATAAAACACAGAGCTTACCAGATCTTTCAAATAGAAGTCATGAGGCAAACGAAAAAATCTTAGAATCAGCTATAAAAATGCAGTAAGAAACTTGCGTTACGATATTCTTCGTTCCTTACTGCGCGTTCCGATTATCCCTAGTGATAAATATTGATAATTGAAATAATGGTTATATTGCTAATAGGTACTTTTTCGCCAGAGGTAATGAGAAAAGACTATGGATACAGGCATAGATTTACCCTCTAAAATTTTGCAGTACTTCTTTGTTCAATTCCCTCAAAGAAATATCCGTTAATTGCGTCTCTAATATGTGCAAATTTGTGGTTACCACTTGCAGAAGAAAATTTCGAGTTGCCTTGGCCTTTAAAATTCTTAGCAATGCTAATGGAGGTAGATTATAGGATATTTGACAAAAATCTTCTCTTTAAAATCTACGAAAATAATAATATACACAATTATTACTGGATTCCAACAAGCACGAAAAAACTCGTTTTTTTCTTTTCTTATGTGCAAGAGGTCTAAGAGGTCGTCTCCTGTAATTTTACTACTCTATTTCCAAATTGAAAATATTCCAAGGCATAATGATTGAAAGGCTATGATACAAAATGTATTACTTTTCGACAAATTATGCATTGGAAGTTCAAAAAAAAAATTGGATTAAAGTATCAACCTAAAAACCATTAAGTTAATGTAACTTTTTTTCATACAGGACTTACAAACATTGCTACAAATAAACTGCACTTCCTTTTAAACCTTTGTCTCACATTCGAGTCAGAATTTGTTTTTAGTAATCCACTCTCCAATTGTCCTTTCTCTAACTCCGGTTTTCATGGCCTCAGCTCTTTCATTGTAGAAATCTGTTTGCTCTGTAGTTAGCTTGCTGCCGTTTGAGATGAATTTCATATACCAGTACTCTCCAGAAGTCTCTTCAATACCGGATGCTGAGTCAGCTGTGTTCTTTCCTTTGTTTTTCGGTTTGAGAACAGTCTCTCTTCTCGAGAATGCAACCAAAGTTGCGAAAATTCGTATCTTTGGTAAGCCCACTTCTTCGGGAATTCTTGCACAGATGGATCTTGTAGAGCCCAACAAAGCACAAGTCATGTGGATCCAGATATGCAGCATAGGTGACTCGGTTGCAGAATACGGAGATTTGAGAGCTAATCTCAGAGCGGAAATGTAATGGACATAAGAGAATCTATAATCCAATTCTTCGTCAGGTTTAAAGATTTTCCTGAACTCATCCCCCATTGTTTTGTCAAAAATCCAGTCCATCAAGTCATCTAAGTTCATATTGGCCACCTCTGTCATATGAATTATTGAGGAAATTATGGAGGAATCCTTTGATCTGGTAATGATGGTACCAAATCTGGAGAGTGCAAATGAGGATTCAGGGTGTTTGTTCCAGAACATGTCGCACGCAGCTGCTAGTGACAAAAATGAACTGTCTCTTTCCCATCCTAGAGCAACGTTTGGGTTGGGAACTTTCCATTTGTGTGTGATAGAGGATCCCAAAGATTTCGATCTTAAACTAAGAGTATCCCTGTAATTTCCCAACGTTGGTGATATACTTATTCGGTACAAGCCGAAAATCATCATACTAGCCATCGATCGTCTGTTATGTCGTCTTCGCTCTTCAAGCTGGTCTTGTCAATTTCTTGCACTGATCCCCCCTCCTCAATTTTAATCAAACTCAAAGGAGTTATGTCCTCCTCTTTTTCACATATTTTGACGCCGAATGACATCCACTTTTCCTTGGATTTTACGGTATCTTTTTTCAGGACGGACGAAAGATAACATTTTATGACATCTGAACCCACGGCCACACTTCTTTGGAAGTGATCTAAAATTAGGAGCTTAATATGTTGGTCATTAGTTTCCTTGGGCTTCTTCGGAATTACAACAACGGGTGGCTGTTTCTGATTATTCTCGAAAAACACAGATGCATAAGTGGGGGCATTATTCGGCTTAAAAGAAAGTGGTGTTATTTCTTTACCAGTTGTCCTATGATACATTATATTCGTAGTTTCTGCGACTCCTGAAAAAAAAAATGGAATTAAAGTATCAACCTAAAAACAATTAAGTTAATGTAACT
The DNA here is from genome assembly GCF_032884065.1 of Artemia franciscana. NCBI lineage: Eukaryota > Metazoa > Arthropoda > Branchiopoda > Anostraca > Artemiidae > Artemia > Artemia franciscana. The sequence continues at coordinate 3,914,784 of NC_088880.1, read as the reverse complement.
TTTTTTTTTGAAATTGGGTGATATCTGTCAAGGAAAGTCAAGGAAAATGAGAAACCATCAACCAAATTATTTTTTCGCAATTCAAGTAAAAAGCGCACAAATAAAGAGAAAGGCCTCAGAGATACAGAACTACTTAATTGAAATCAATCCTAGTCTATCACAGGCTTTAATTCAACACTGCACTTTCCATGTTACATTAAAGGTTATCCACCTAAAAAATAATTGTGAAGTTGAATTACAGAAAAATGTTTTCACAAGGGCAATATCTGCTTTTCAACAAGAACTTAGTGAAAATCAAATACTACTTGACTTCCAGGGTATCGGAGAATTTTCTGAACAAATTTGATATGCCCAGTTAAATAATGAGACAGAATTTAAAGCCCACTTCAGTCCTGTGTTAGAAAAAATTACTGAAGAAGTCAGTAAAAGCGGGATACAACTCGCAAATCAGGAATGCTGGAAGCCTCACTTGACTTTAGTAAACATAAGAAAAGTCGCTAGGCTAAGAAGGACGGCGAAAAAACTTCACCCATCCCTAATATCTGTTTTTAAAAATGTGAAATTCGGAGCCGAATTCGCAGAAAGTATCCAATTTTGTTCTATGCATGGGCCAAAAAACGAAGAAAATTACTACGAAATATTAACCGAAATTAAATTCGACAAAAAAACAACTAAAAGAATCTGGAAGAATTTGGAACAAGAAAATAAAAAATACAACTAACAGGTAACTATATACGGGGAATAATTATAACATATACATATATATATATATATATATATATATATATATATATATATATATATATACATCATTGCTATAAGCTTAATAATTCTTGACGTCACTAATGGCATAGTAATTAACCTATGTGTGTCTTAATACAATTTAAATTTTGTTTACAAGTATAAAAATAAGCATCTCGCAAACCAAATACGTCTATAAATAAGACTGACCAACCTATTTATTATAAAAGCCAACCTTAAAAAACTTAGAGTATCTCTTAAATTGAACTCCTTTTTATGTATATGAATACTAATTCTAATTTTTTTAAATAGTATATATATTTACGAAATCAATTTGAAGTTCAATCCACAGTTTATCACCAAATCAGACGCGGATTTAAAACAAAAATAAAGGGGAGTAACACGGGAAAGATAAAAGCGCAAAAATTTTAATCTTACCAAATTTTAGCTTCATTGTGCCATAAAAAAAAATGCCAATTCTGTAATAAATATACATCCTGAAAACTTAAAATATGAACGCTTAAATCCGTGCGTATGAACAATAAGACAAAAATTCGTACCTGGCAAAACAACGAAACTCTGAGGGGAAAAATTGCTAGCCGTGACGTTCGAAAGTGAAAATCACGAATAGGCATTTTATCTAAGAGACTTGTAACACATAAAACGTACAATGAATGCATTGTATAATAAATAACCCTTAAGGAACGTCTGCTAATGGAAGAATGATTTTTACGACCCAGAAATGTACTTCAATTAAAACACCCAACAAGTGCCTATCGCATAACAAGAGTGTAAAGAAATAATAACACTTGTGAAAAGCCTGTAGCGATTTTAAAAGAGTTTTAAATTATAGCCAAAAGACCGCCTAGCGGATTTCAAAGTCATGAAAAGTTACCAACCATCTTTTGAATTAACCAATTACAATGCAGGATCCCCGAAGGCATTTAAAGAAATAACCAATCACAGTGCTAAATCTCAGTGGTAGATATATATTTATTTGAAGCCCAATTATTTTGTCAAATAATTTCTGTTCATCGATGTAATTATCGCAAGCTAGCTAATTATGTCAAACAACTCAATAAAAACTAAAACGCTATAATTTTAATTTTTTTCCTTTTCAACATAATAATAGAAAATTATTCAAGACTAAAAAAAATTACAAATTAACTGAACAACCAATTTTGTTTATATTCAAGAAAAAATAAAGATATGCAATCATTTTTATATTCGTTAAATTGAAACTATTACGTTTACCTAATTATTTATCTAAATTAAAACATAATCTAGTTAACACTTAAAAATGTTAACTAATTCAAGACATCGTTATATATGTGACGAATATTTCCATTGAATGGTTACGATGCGCTGAGTGGAAAAAATACTCAGTGTGCTGTTCCGTACGCCATATTGTGCCGTATTGTGCGCCGAAAAATAAAAAAAAAATTCTGAGAATCACAAAAAAGTACTTAATTTATTGTATGAAATAAATAATGCAATGCATAAAAACTCTCTTAAGGGTATAATGCGCCGCATAAAACAATGTTTTCTTCTCTTGCCGTACTTGAATAAGAATAGAATTGCATATAGAAATAAAATAACAAATCCTTCCTGCTTAAAGAAATTAACACCATAATATTTCCAGATCATCCTCAACCGAATACCAAGCCAAACAGGTAACCTTAAACTTATATCCTGCTTAATAATAACACCAATTAACAACATGCCCTTATAGAGAACACTAAGAAATCCAAAATAGCTAGAAAACAAATCGGTACTAATACTTCAAAATTCAAAAAAAGGAAAAAATTTTAAGAAAATGAATTTGACGGAAATCAGAAAGTGGGAAAACGCAAGAAATTGTCAAAGGCCAAAAGAAAACCAAGAAAATCAATCTTTAGATTTTAAGATTATGTCATATAATGTTCTAGCTCAAAGGTATCTCGAAACAATGCCTTATTTGTACTATAACTGTAATAACGAAAATTTGAAATGGCCAGATAGGAAGCAAAGACTTTTTAACCAATTCAAAATGTCAAACGCTGATATTGTATGCTTACAGGAAGTGGAAACTGACTATTATTATAATACCTACTTATCTTATTTTCAATCTCAGGGGTATGATGGCATATTTAAACAAAAAACCCAAGGAAAGATTGATGGACGTGCCACTTTTTTTTTAAGAAATGTAAATTTAGCCTAAAAGAAGATCATTCCTTAGAAATGCGAAAAAAAGGAATAAATATCCTTAATCGAGATAACATTGCACTTATTTCTATTCTCACCCCATTTAAGAACCCTGATAAACAGATATGTATTGTAAACACGCATTTGTTATACAATCGTAAAAGAGAAGATATACGTTTAGCCCAGCTCCAAATACTTCTTGCAGAAATTAATCGCGTTGCTTGCAAAAATACTAACTACTTTCCAGTTATTCTTTGTGGCGATTTAAATTTAACCCCTTCAAGCAAATTATACTCCTTTTTAAGCCAAGGAAAGCTTAAGTATGAACATCTAGATATAATAAAACTAACAAAGTATAGTTCAAAGAAAATAGGGAAGACCTTTCTTCCAAAGGAGTTATATATTTCTGATTCTTGTCAACACTTACAAGAACTAGAACAAAGAAATTGCATTGAAGAAGCAATCTTTTCATCCGGTACATTAACACATAAATTTGCCTTCAAAAGTGTTTATAATTCAGATAAATTTCCAAAAGCTCGTTTAAATTCGACTAATCACAACTTAATTGACTATATTCTCTATAGTAATATTGACGAAAAATTAAATAAACAAAAAACACAAGAACTAATACTATTAGAAACGCTTCGTCTCCTAACAAATATGGACTGCTTAGAAATAGGTCCATTGCCTAATAGTCAAAATGGATCAGACCACTATCACCTTGAAGCAAAATTTTGTTGGAATTGCGAAAAAAAATAATAAAAGACTTTGTTAAAAACTTTTAGAAACTCTATAGAAATAAGATAACTTAAATTCGTTTAACCTAAAAGAATTCATATAATACTATTTCCAGATAATCCTCAAGTTAATCCCACAATATCAGGTAATTACAGATTATATACTGCTTAAATAAAAAAACTAACAAAATGCATATAAGGAGAACGGTCAGTAACTCAAATCTAAAAAACGATGAAACAGACTATAACCTCCTAGACCGCATAAAACCTGGTTCTCATGAGGACTACTATAGTTTACCTAATTTATACAGATTTAATTATGAATTCAACGAAGCAACTTGGAACAGCTTGATCATAAAAGCAGTGATAAATCTAGATTATACATTTTTGAGAATGCCAATCATTATTAAAAGCTATTTAATTAGGGATGTAATGAATATCATATTAGATTGTCAATTTTCACAAGAAGTAATCAGGGAGGGTTTTGAGTATATAAGAAAATTTTCATCGATAACTTTTAAAGCAATACTTGATAAAGTCACCAAGAGGAATTACCCCCTAATAGCAAAACTAATTAGCAAAAGTCTAGATATTATGTGTGATGTGGATGGTTTCACAATTATCTGGCCTCTACATCTCATATTAATACTAGCAGAAAAAGACTTCAAATTGTCAATTAAATCAAATTTAATTCTTTCAGCTTATGACAAATATATCAGTAATAATTTAGAAAATAAAATTTTAGAAGGATGTCCCATTTTACATAAAGAAGATTACGATGCACTAAAGAAAATAACTGTACATTTATACTGAAGTAAATAAAACTTATGGTCAGAGGTTTTTCCGGGAACAGACGTCATTGTATCTGAAACTATGGTAGAATGTGTCAATCCTTCATATGGTTATCTATATATATAAAAATAAGTTGTCTGTGGTGGATCTGTGGATGGATCAGGTGACGTCACCTGAAAAAACTGGATCAGGTGACGTCAAAACTGAAAAAACTAAAAAAAGGCAAAAACTACAAAAAAAAACTAAAAACTAATAAAAAAAATAAAAAAGCTAAAAAACTAAAAAAACTAAAAAAAGGCAAAAACTACAAAAAAACTAAAAACTAATAAAAAAGCTAAAAAACTAAAAAAACTAAAAAAAGGCAAAAACTACAAAAAAAAACTAAAAACTCATAAAAAAAATAAAAAAGCTAAAAAACTAAAAAAACTTAAAAAACTAAAAAAAGGTAAAAACTAAAAAACTAAAAACTAAAAAAAACTAAAAAAAAAGGAAAAAACTGAAAAATAAGCTAAAATAAAGGTAAAAAAAAATAAAAAAAACTAAAAAAAAGCTGAAAAAACTAAAAAAAGGCAAAAACTACAAAAAAAACTAAAAACTAATAAAAAAAGTAAAAAAGCTAAAAAACTAAAAAAACTAAAAAACTAAAAAAAGGTAGAAAACTAAAAAAAATAAAAAATAAAAAAACTAAAAAAAAGGAAAAACTGAAAAATAAGCTAAAATAAAGGTAAAAACCAATAAAAAACTAAAAAGAAAAAAAGGAAAAAACTAAAAAAAATTTTCATTTAAAAAACTAAAAAAAAACTAAAAAAGGTAAAAACTAAAAGAACTAAAAAAAAAAAAAAATAAATGACGACACTCAAAGAGAAAGCGACCAGGACAAAAGGAATGTTCGATTAGCAATCAACAAAGCACCGGGACACAGGGAGAATAAATGACGACCAGGACATAAGTAAAAAAAAAAACTAACAAAACTAAAAAGAAGGTAAAAACTACAAAAAAACTAAAAAGAAAAAAAACTAAAAACTAATAAAAAAACTAAAAAATCTAAAAATCTAAATAAACTAAAAAAGAAAAAAAAGGAAAAAAATAAAGGAGAAAAACAAAACTTAAAAAAAAGGCAAAAACTACAAAAAAAACTAAAAACTAATAAAAAAAGTAAAAAAGCTAAAAAACTAAAAAGACTAAAAAAACTAGAAAAAGGTAAAAAACTAAAAAAAAATAAAAAAAAAAAAAAAAACTAAAAAAACGCGTAACTATTATGGCGCGTAACGACTTACGCGCGCGGGGGGGCTTGGGGGGGGGGCGCGAAGCGCCCCCACCAACTAGGTGTTGGGGTGGCGCGAAGCGCCACCCCAACAGCTAGTAATTTATAAAATATAAAATAATTCGCACTACAACTAATCAATCAAATTTAAAAGGACTATGTAGGGACAAAATACGGACGATTATGCAAAAATTAAACATTAACCATACATTAGAAAGTTTTAAAATACCAAAATGTCTTGTAGATTATCTTATGTATATTAATATCAAAAACAGCGACCATATATTAGAAATAAATTTTAAAACCAGTGATTCTCTAAAATCAGAATTTAAAAAAATTAATGAAAAAGGACCTATCTTTAATATTAAAAAGAAAAATATGCAGAAAAACTTATACTTTAATTTATAGCGAGAAAAAGTAACATAATTCTTTGGAGAATAGAAAATTAATTTACTTTATACCAGTTTGTGTTATATACTAATGCTATTAACACCTAATCTTGGTGGAAGTGGTGGAGAAACGAAAAAAAATATATTAAGGTGGTACAGCTCCAACAGTTTAGCCCCCCCCAAAAAAAATCTTATTTATACTAATCACTGAAATAACTTTTCTAGAAATAATGAAGTTGATAACAATATTGATGACCCTGTGTATCCATTCCAACACACAAGATATCATAAAACATGGAGTGATTTTCAAGCATGAAAATTCACTTCTAACCAGTAACAACGCATGGAAAATATGTATGAAACTAGACCCTAAACCATTCAAGACAGCTAGTATATATATATATATATATATATATATATATATATATATATATATATATATATATATATATATATATATATATATATATCTAGCTGTTGGGGTGGCGCTTCGCGCCACCCCATCACCTAGTTGGTGGGGCGCTTCGCGCCCCCCCAAGCCTCCCCGCGCGCGTAAGTCGTTACGCGCCATATTAGTTATGCGCCATTGTAGTTGTGTCCCTGTGTCCCACCTGTGAATATAGATAGATTTATATATGTGTTTCAAACTACGCAAAAATTGCGAATAAACAACATTCTTGGCTTTCCCATTGTCTTTGCATATGCAAAGCCGTATGTACTAATAATGACGTCATATACAAACGCTCTTTTTACAAACAAACAAACATGCATCCACATACCTCGTTTTTATATAGATAGATACAATACAAATTAACTGCGTAAAACTTGCGAATAAACAACATTCTTCGCTGTCCAATTGTCGCTGCATATAAATACATTGTCAGGTTTACCGACCCTCGAACATGCAACGTACAATTGTCCATGGGAAAAACAACCAGGATTAAGATCTATACCACATTTTTCTAATGATTGACCTTGAGCTTTGTTAATGGTGATTGCAAATACTAATCGAATTGGGAATTGCAATCTTTTAAATTGAAAAAGCAGATCCGTTGGAATCATGGGAATGCGAGGAATAAGAACAGCCTCACCCCCATAAGCCCCTGTCAAGATTGTGGCCTCTATTAGGTTTTCCATTGTTTTTTTTTTACGGCAGGTCGCGTGCCATTGCAAAGCTTTGGTGGGTTGATATTTCTTAAAAGTATTATTGGTACGCCTATTTTTTGTTGTAGCATGTGTGGTGGAAACCCTGAAGGATCTATGGAATTTAAAAATTCAGATGGATAATTAACCGCTTCATTTGGTTCCAAAACTGTGTCGACTGACTTGTAAAGGACTGCCTGGTCTCGAATCTTGTTCAAAACAATATTGTTGATTTCGTGGACGTCTATATTTTTGGGTGCGAGAATCGCTCTTTCACTTAGCCATTTATTATTTTTATAATTTTTTAGAATATTCGGAAATACTTTTTCAATCAATTCATTTTTGGACGTCACTAAATTACAGAAATCAGCAGGTAGTTGTATACGTCCTGAAATTGAGTCTACTGTTTGACCAGAGTCATCGTTTTGCAATCGGACACGCATATTTGTAGTTAATTTTAATATTTTTACGTGTGCCTATAAATTAGAATTTTTCAGGCAAGCATTCATTTCGTCTGCAGCAGTTAAATATTAAGAGATAATGTTAAAAGATTAAATACTGCCATGAATACGACACTACATGTACAAAAAATACAAGCGAGTATAGCCAAATATCAAAAAGATAAAATCGAGACCATATCAAAAAAATCTCAAGAACAGTCAACACAATGAATTATTTAAAAAATGAAGTCGACAGAGTAATTTCTGATTCCAGTTTAACAACAGTTTCACTTGACATTATTATAACTTTATTATTGAATTTAGCCACAGATGTCAGTAAATTTGAGTTTGCGTTATTTGAATTAACAGGAGGATCCCTTTCCTACGACTTAGTAGACCCCTCAGACCTAAAGACCATCCTAAATGAAATAAAAACACACTTAACATTTGGCCTCCATTTACCAGTAGAACCAGAAGTTGCTAATCTATTCTTATATTATACTAAGCTAAAAGTACATATTACCGAAATTAATGAACAACTGTTTGCAGTAATTACAATCCCACTGATTAATCAACAGTCAATATATGATCTATACAAAATATCTACTTTTCCCATTAATATTAAAAAAACCATCTCCTTCATGAGCATTACGCCTGAAGCAGAATATATGCTGATTGATCAAGACAGAAGAAAATATGCACTAGCTAATGCCCAGGATTTAAAAGAATGCGTCTCATTTAAAAATTTAGTCTGCCAACTAATGCTACCTATATATAATGTAAAAATAGGATCATGCATGCTAGATCTCTTCCTAAAGGAATCGCAGCAACAAGATATTCCTAACTCATGTGATGCTTTAGTAGGAAGTACAAAAAGAGAAATCTTCATTAATTTACGAAATGACTTATGGCTATTTACAGTACACAAAAAGACAGTAGGAACTCTATCCTGCTACAACAATACAGAAAAGATTGACCCCAGTTATCGAACTGAAATACTGTTACAGGACGTTGGAACGATTACTATAAAACAAGGTTGCAGACTCGTGACAAAAGAAACAACTGTAAAAACACCTTTAATCACAACTAGCACAAATGTTATGAGCCCAAAAATAATAAATTTCCAAGGAATAAACTTGTCTTATACAATACCGAACATGAACAACAAAGAATGAAAAATATCAATATGGCCCAAGATAAAAAAAAATTAAGGGTACTATGCAGTTAGCAAAAATAAAAGAGGCATTAGACCTACAAATACCGTTGTTCACGACCAAAGACCAAAGATTAAAGTACGTGGAAAGTCAATACGGATTATTCTCACGAAATTCGTGGTACAATATCATAATCACTATATTTATGGTATTTCTTATATCTCTAACAATAAGAGCGCTACTCACAATAAACTATGGAAAGCTCTTGAGACGAAAAAGGACAAAAAGCGATGCAATTGAGGCACAAGAAATGCATCAATTAAACCCTACAGCTCCTGATGATATTTAAGCCATTATGATGGGAGGATATAACAGTACAGGAAAATCGAGGTCTTTTCCATACATTCATATATCCCGTCCCTACCTTAAGAAGTATTGTTGGTGTAAATTAGCTAAAAGGCTACGATGCAATATATTGCATTTCTTTTTGGCGAAATTACATCAAAAATAGACATATTTGGCAAAAATTTTATGTAAAATACGGACCTCTGACAAGTACAAATTACTTGTCCATTTTTTAATATATGCAAGAGAATAGAGGTTGTCTCTCTCATTTTTCAATATTGAGTTCCTAAGACAAAGTATTCCTAATACATGACAGTGGTAAAGCTATGATGCTATAAAATGACGTTTCTTTTCTACAAAGTCATGCGCTGGGAATATAAAGAATTAGAAACAAATAAAAAGTAAAATAAAACCTCTAAATTAATCGTGTGCTTAACCGTTGCTTTTGAACAGTGTTTCTCATTAACGTAACTAAGTATTAATACGTTGCCACATTATCATATACTTAATCATCCTTGAAACAAGTGCAATCAAAAGTCACAATAATTAATGTTAATTACAAATATTCTATAACAACGCTTTAATAATTATGTACTATTATTGCTATTCTGTTTAATAACCATATGATTCTGCCTGGAAATATTTTATTACAGAATTTGGTATACTCTTGACATTGACCGACGATACGTCATGATAAAAAAAACTGGAAAACACCTATCATGATTTATCAACCGCCAAAGAATGCCCGAAAAACACATCTGCTTCAACCAGACAGCTATCACCCAAGTGACACCTCAAATAGCGCCATCTATTGTACTACAGTCTTTTTCATCTTTCTGACTGAACAATGTAGACTAGAGAAGACGTAACATCCAGCCAGTGGGTACAGGCACAACATACCCACGAAGACACCACAGATGATAACCTAATTCAATATGGAAACCCAATATCAGCAACGTCACAGACCCAGACGAAGATTTATAACAGAACATCCTAAATCCTAGTTTCATAAACTTAGGAATCAACTACAAAGTAAGGTCTTAAATACTACCTCAGTTGATTCAATTAGAGACAACAAAAATAACGCTTAAAATGCAGAAGAGAGCGGGAACGGGACGGAAGAGCCGTAGTACCGGCGGTACTTTTGTACTTAAACTGCTGGGAATAGGTGTTCCAAGTCTTGCACTTCCCATTTTGTAAAAGCATAAAAACAAGACAGACGTACAATTGCTAAATTTTTAAGAAACAAAAACACTTAAAGGTGATAGATTAATAAATGACATTATATTAGTTCAATCAGTAAATAGGGCAAAGATACGAAAATTGTGATTGGTGTGAAAATAACATTCCAAAATAATAAGTGATGAACAACTAAAAGTGCCAAATAGTGAATAGTTTAAATTAAATAAAAGTACCAGTGGTAACTTTTTTTATATAATGTTGTATATTTTACACTTTATTGTTAAAATACCTGGGATCAATTGAAAATTAAATACAACAGATAAAATTATTTATAATTCAAATAAAAACAAGCAATTGGAACCAGGTATTCACATCTAAACCTTGTTCATGTCAAGTGATGTAAAATTAAATTCAAGTGTAAGGTGTAGGTTCAATACAAGGTGTAGGAATATATACATTTTCTTTAAAAAATCATTTTCAGAGGTGAAAGAATTAAAAAAAAATATTTTGACAATAAAGGATTTTAAGAAAGCTAAAATTTAAGGAAAGAGAATGTTCTGACTGACGAGGGCGTCAATCTACAGCGGGATAGGGGATATATAACACATGGACCAGCAACCCCCCTCCCCCTTACAGAACTCAGAACCAAATCCCTCATTTGTTCACTTTCGAAAGTTTTAAAAAAAGAATATCTTATACATCTAAAGATTTTAAAATGTAAATTCATCATCTCATAGGATTTGCGCTTTTGGCACAAGTTTTACAGCTAGCAAAAAATATACTTTTTACCTTTGGCATAAGTTTTACAGCAAGCAAAAATGATACTTTTTAAACTATCAAAATTGGATTCAAAAATGTAACTTTTGATTAAAGCCAATCAGAAACCAGATTTCTATTACTGGTTTGGTCAACAAACTAGAGGTAAAAATCCTTGTTGTAATAAATCTTTTGCGAGGTGGTTAGGCCATATGTTGGATAATTAAAAGAAGAGTTGTATTGCAACATTTCTGAGGTCAGTCTACCCAGTGCTCAATTTAGAAATCCGGGTTGATTCTGGATATATAAGGTGGACCTGGAAGTCAGGAGATTATTCAGTACTCTGTCTTTGATGCGCATTATACTGCTAACTCACATTGAAGTCATTTTACCTGAAGTTGTATATGAAGTAAGAAAATAAAATCATTGTCAATTATTGTGTTTGTCTTTGAGTCAAGGTATCAGGTACAGATCCTATTGTCTATTGGATCGTCCCCAAGGGAATCTGCCCAACTCGGAAGACCTGAACATCATGATAATGATTATGTCTTTATGGTTATAGAGATTTGTCAATAGAACCCTCCCAATCTATATCCCTTAACTACTAAGCTCCCATGTTCCAATTAACGTAACTTTATAAGAACTCCCCCCCCTCCCGTAGCAATAGTTTATGAGTGGATCATCACTATTTACATATATACAGGAGAGTTTGGTTTTATTATTGGGTGTCACTAAATGTATTGCTGACTGGGCAAGTTTGAGGGCTAAAAGGGGTGGGTGTCATCTAATAGACCCTCCAGATGATACTGGTTTGTCCCACTACATCTTCCATGACTTGCTGCTCTAATTACAGTCAACACCAATCTTGAAGCTTTCAACTGATTGATACAGTAGATTTGCTGGGTGAATTCCACAGTGGAATGACATAATTGTTGAAGAACTTGAACTCCTCGGGCTTTTTGCTAAATTTATGCAGTTTTATGGGGTTTCTTTGTGTTCCCATGTATTCACTGTGATTCAAAATGGGCTTAATGGTGTAACTGGTCATCATCTTAAATGCAAGGATGACATCTCATCTCTCTCTAAAGTACATTAGGGTAGGCAATTAAATCTTTTCTAGTTGTTGCTTCCAGGAGATTTGTTGTTTGGCAAAAGCCAGCTTTGTTGCTCCATCCTGGACCTTCCCAAGTATCATCATGCCACACTTAAAGTGCTTAGTGGCAACAAACATGCCAAACTCAAGATCGGGACAAGCAAGGGCTGCATATAGCTTCTGGATAACTTTCAGTTGGAAGCTTGTCACTGAACACTTGATCAAACCAAGAACCTTGTTTGCCTTAGCTGTTTGGTTCTGACAGTGACTATGAAATTTAAGCCTATTTTCAATGATTACCCCAAAAACACACTCTTCCTTGTCATTCTGAATGGGCATACCAGCACCTGTAAGAGTCAACCATGTGATAACTATAGAACGGGTTGTTTGGACCAAGATGCAGGACTTTGCATGAATTGAACTTGAGCATCCAGGTTATAGCCCACAAACAGAGCTTGTTTACATCTTCTTATAGAGAAGAGCAATATTCTGTTGAGGCTGCTGGACCAAATAGTTTGGAATCATCTGCATAAAGTTCCAAGCCATTCTTGCCCACCCCAGGAGCATCATTTAAATAAAAGTTAAACCGTGTTGGGCCTAGTTTGGTCCCTTAGGGGATGTAACTCTTAACATGAAATGGTATTGAGTAGATGAGGTCATCTCTTTCATCATATACATGAACAATCTGGGTTTTATTAGATAGAAGGCTATGGATTCATAAGGCAACATCATTGTCTATCTGATATGCTGACACCTTGATTGTCAGGTATTGGCAAGACATTTTATCAAAGGCCTTAGCTTGATCCAGTAGGAACACATTGACTAGAAAACCCTGCTCAAGCAGATCAGTTAAAGATTCATAAGGTAGTATTAGATTTGTTTTGATAGATATCACCTTTCTCAAATCCATGTTGTCCACCAGAAAGAATACAATTCTTGGTGATATGCACTATAATTGTGTCCCAGACTATCCTTTTGAAAAGTTTGGCCACAGTCAAGGTCAGGCTAATAGGCCAATAGTTCTCAGACTGGGTTCTAGATCCTTTCTTTAATATTGGAGGAATTATGGCTGTCCACTAATCTGCAGGTAGGCTACTAGTCTGAAGGGACAGCTTGAATAGAGAACAGAGTGGCTTGGCTACTGTATCTGCAAGTTCTTTAAGGATCCTGGGATGTATACTGTCTAGGCCTTTAGCTTTGTCAGGGTATAATTTATTCAGCCTTTTTTTAGATCTTGTCCATAGTGTCACAATTTTTTGCACTGGGAGCTTGACCACCCTGGGAGCAGGGTACTGTGGCTGATCAGGGGGGTCACCAAGAAGTTGGATGCACATGTGTTGTTCAGAATATATGCAATGTCCTCCAAATATTCCAACTTTTTCCTTCAGGATTGAGCAGGAATGAAATAGTTTCTCTACTCTTATCCTTAACAGATATGCATCTTCAGAATCTCTTTGGGTTGTCTTTGATGTTCAATACCAATTTATCTTCATAGTCAGCAATGAAGTGCCTAGTCAGTAGCCTTGGTTTATTCCTTGCTCTTGCAAAATGATCCCAGTGGTGTGTGCATTTGCATTCCCAATACTTTGAAAAATCCTTCTTCTAACTGTTCTCAACCATTTTAATAGGCTGGTTAAGGTATGGCAGTGTTTTTGGTGTATTCAGGAATGATCTTGAAGTACATGTCCACTCAGCTTGGAGCATAGTTCTTAAAGTAGCTCAATGTCTCCCTTGGCAATCACTTGGTCCCATTCTACTACATGTTATATCTCCCTGATTTTGCAGTAGTTAGTGTAAGTTTGTTCATTACAATTTTTTGTTTGTTGACTAAGCAGCAAGTTATGGCAGATATGGTCACTGGCACCAATGAGAGGGAGGTACTCAGTGCTCAATAACAATTCTTGGTTTTTAGTTATTGTTAGATAACCCAGGCCCTTAACCTATTTGATATCCAGTAGATTCAGATCTCCAAGAAGAATGAAGTCCTGATTATCATGATTGGATGCTTGTTCAGTGAACTGGATTAGAGCTTGGTAAGATGCAAGGGCATCTAGGGCTTCTATAAATGCAACCTATCAGTAATGGTTTACCCTCATTAATAATACTGACAACTTAAAATTCCAAGAGTTTGCCCAGAAAGAAGAGCATTCTCCTGCAAAACCCTGATTTTTCTATATATTAAAAGCTACTTTTCATTTTTGGGAACTTAGAAAAAAAACTTTCTAAAATATAGTCACTTGGCCTCACAGGACTAAATAGAAATGGATTCAAGTCTACTAGCCTACTTAAATATGCTGTGCAACACAATGTGCCTTGTAATTTGGAATGATGATATATGGAAGCTAAGCTATGATAATTTAAAAGTGTTTGACATACCTCATTTTTGCAACTTCTTAGGAGAGCCAAAAACAGAAAAAGTTTTTCAACTGGGGTGGCTCTGAAGACCAACACTAATGGAGAAAAAGGGAACATATTCTAAACCAAATTGTAGGCTTTTTCAGTGTTATCAAAACCTATATACCTTGTGCACACATAGTTATAATAAGTAGGCCTAATATAATGTAGTTTACTGTTTAATATAGGCCTATATTAAGGTGAGTTGTACAATTGAGGATACTTAAATTATATTGTAAAAATTGCCCTCTAGTAGCCTACTTAATGCTGTATTTAAAAGCAATATGAACTGAACATTACCAATGCTTTAACAAAGAGAAAAACAGGAAAAAAGCAATGTCATTCAAAGGACAAATTCTTGTCATTTTTTAAGCACTGACAATGTCCTGTTTGTTCTATATTTATTGATGTTGGGTACACTTTTTGCTGAATTGTCAGATTATTGGGTGTTGCTTTCTTCAAGAAGTTTTGCTATTTTTATCTGATCTAATGGACTTTTAAGACACATTTCTTTGTTACTTTTTATTATAATTTGATCTTCTATTTATTTTTATAAACAGACTTTATTGGAAGTTTGGACACTTAACATTCTCATTAGGCCTGCTAGCCAACTCTGTGTTGGCAGTTGCTGGGTCTAATTTCTGTTTCTTATGCATGATTCCTGTTTTATTGTTTCAGTAATTGACTACATGGACTCCTGTAGGGACAGATAATGTAAAGAAATTTCTGCCTAGATTAATCTAGTGTATACATATAGTGGAGTTTAAATGTGTTGACTACAATTAGGCTAGTCTACATACGCTGTTACAAAGTAGGCCTGTATAGCCCTAATTCCAGACTTTGTCATGGAGAGAAATCATTAAATAGGATCTAAAGAGGAACTATACATTTGCTTTTTGTAGCCTAGCTCAAAAAAAAAATGTACATCCTTATTTGCAGACTTTTGGGGAATTGTCATGGAGGGAACTTCACCTTTAGTTGACTTGAAGTGCTCAGAAGTATAGGTGGGAGTATTGCGCGGTTTCTTACCGCATACCGCGCATATCTGGGAGCACAAATTCTTTTCCAGTCTTCGTGTCATACACATACATTTTCTCAAATTTCAAAGTACTTTTGCCAAGCTCAAGAGCATGAATTCAAGAACACCAAATTATTTCGTTTCTTCGGGCAATAGCGTTGTTAGTTCAATCTGTGTTGCCGAATCTGTTTTGCCTACCATAGAGTTACAAAGTAATATGTGATATATAATTAGAATATTGAATTACTAATATTTTAATCAGTAGCTCTATTGAACTCACTCTAATGCATTTGTTGGCCGGAACAGTCCATTACCTAATTTGAATTTAGCATTTACTATGCGTTTAGGATTGGTAAAAACAATTTATTTTGAAGATTTGACTTTTCAGATTTCCCAACTTCAATTTGGTGTTTTTCGCAGTTCATATTATTGGCTTACCAATAAAGTGAACATACCTCTCGATGCCTTTTTTTATGTTCTTTACGAATACAATAATCGTTTATACCGCAAATTCAAATTGAAGCACTTTTTGACCTAACCTAACATAAACTAACTTTATTATAAGCAATGTTGGCCCTGAAAAAATGTAGTATTATTTTTGTTGAAAACAACCAAGAAAACGGCGCTAAGAAAACGTAGTATTATTTTATCAAAAACGACCGATAACTCATATTTTAACTTTTGCCTCAGTTTTAAGAGGTCAAAAAGTCCAAGCTCAAAATTTTGCAGTAGAAGTGAGTATAATATTTGTGAAGAACATAAAAAAAGGCATCGAGTGGTATTTTTACTCTATTGCCACTTTAAAGTCGGTGCCCCCTTTATACCTAAGTGTAACCCCTAGACCTTAGTTTAACCCTCCCAGATCAAATGTAGTTTCTACAAGAAAAAGTCTTTTCAAAACTAAAATAAGCCTGCATAATTCAAGTGTTCAAAGAAACAGGTTAGTTTTTATTAATATGTCTTTGTCTTTATGGTAACATATGTCTCATTCATTTTTACATGATTTAAAAAAATCAGGCCCTACTTTGCCCCCCCCCCCCAGGATTTTGACGAAATTACGCCAGTGCTGGAAAATCACTGCCTTACTGACAAGGTTACCGCTATTTAAATAAAAAAAAATCTATATAAGACAAAAAAATCTATTTAAATAAAAATCTAAATAAGAATACACATTCTTGATGTTTCGTGTCTCTCTGAACAGGTCACTTGTTAATGTTCCTTCGGCAGTCCAATTTACTTTCACAAAGAGCAATCAAGCCTGTAAACGATTTTACCATAAAAATTCTGTATCTATTTCAAAGGTATATGGAGCTTGTTGGAGTTAAAAACACAATAATTATTTTGAGATGTTCAAACCACAAATTCTTTGTTCGCTCTGTGGCAAATCTTTCAACCGTGTATTTCTTTGTTCTTTGCTTTTATTTTTAATTCGTACTACTCCTCGTTTCCATGTACCTTGTTACCATATATTTCTTTATTCTTCTGTTTGGTTTTGACTCATTTTAATTCTTGCTGCTGCTTATCTTCGAAACGGATATTTCTTTTTTCTTCATTTATGTTTTTGACTCGTTGTAATTGTCACTGACGCAAGCATTCCAATGGTATGTTCCTTTGTTTTTTGTTTTAACATTATTTTAGACATTTTTTAAAAATCCACTTTACCTTAGTTGGTCGGTTGAGTTTTGTCATATTTGACGGTGTAGGTTGTTCATTTGTCCTCTAGGCATTATAAATATGATTAAAACATCTTCTGTGAATAGACTAATTACACTTGGTATTTTATATTTAGTTATGTTCCTTTGGAAACGTGCTCATAAGTGTAACGTCAATCACATAATATTTCTTGTCAATTATATGTTTTTTGTGTAATTTTTCCTGCTTCATAGCCACTAAGAACGCTATAACCACTACAGAGGCAAAGTGCTCAGAAGTGCAACGTCACTAACGTATTTTTCGAAAATTAAGGCTCTTGACGAATATTCTCAAACTCGTGACCTATATAGATTTTTTTTTTGGACAGAAGATCCTAGAATGTCAATTTGCCCAAAAAAACAAAAATAATCGAGCCGTTTTTGACAAAAAATAAACACATAAATAAGTATATTACAGTACAAAAAAGGGCAGTTATTTGCTTACGACAGTCTTTGTCGAACGTATTCACGCCCTCCAGCTTTTTATTTTACCCCATTTTCCTTAAACTTAACACATCTATTTATTTAATAATTGTATTACTGCGTGAGATTAATCATCCAACTCACGTAATTTATGAATTTTGTAACTAATATGTTGTTCCTTTGGATCGGCGTCTTTCTTTTTACCACACACAGCTCTTAATCTTTTAGCCACCTAATCTGTCAATAAGCGTGACTGTAACCTAAACGTCTTTCAAGCAGTGTTGCGAGATCTAAAAGAGACAATTGTGCATTCTTGAGCCTACAATTATGTTTTCTTGTTAGAACTCTACAACGTTTGTTGTTCTATTCCCCAAATTCATGATTAAGTTAATCAGTTGTAAGTTGACATTTACTTTAATGAAAGACAGGCCCAACTCTATCATACCAACACAAAGTGGCCTTGCACAAGTGGCCTCCCATTTTTGTCACTTTCTTAAATCATTGCTGAGTTTTGCCCTGGTTTAAGGAATTTAAATTATTCTTACCATACCGAGAAGCAGCCCGACGTGTATCCTGTTTATTTGTTTATGGAGGTTTAAGAAATTCAAATTCGTCGGTGGACCTGCCGCTTTCTTTTTACAATAAAACAAGTAAATAATAATCAGCCTTAAATTCCATATGATAAAGTTGCTACATGTCACTTATTTAAGAAAACTAATTCCAAAAGTTTTTCCACAAAAAAGTTTTTCAAAGAAAAGTAAAGAGCTACATTAAACCATGATGAGCAGCTATAAATTTCAGTATTTTTTCAACCTCTTACATTGTAAATAAATAAATACGCATCAAAATCTGCTATAAAACATTCCCCAGCCAGCTTCCAGATTTGGAAGGATTGATATCTTCTATCAATATTATATTCAGTAATAAAGAGACCAACGAAAGCGACGGGAGGCGTAGTAATTTCTCATGGTCTAATAAATGAAAGAAAAAAAGGCTTAGCCTGTTGTTTCTCTCGTAAGGCTGATTTAAAACTTCCCAGAAGTTTCGAATTTTTTAATCAGATCTTCAATAGTTGAATTTATATTCGGCAAGTAAGCAGTAAGTGGTATGGATCTTTGCTTGCTTTCCTCCGTCCCTAGGTGTGCTACATACAGTTTCTGCATCATGTCCTTTAGCAATGCTTCAGGGATGACCACTCTACTTCCTTTCAAAATAGTACCATCAATGCTGGACAAATCATCCCTAACATTCCAAAAAGGTTTAATGCCAGTTGAGCACTGGCTCCGATAATTCGGCCATCTTTGTTGGATGATTAAGCCAAGTTCTACCTTAACTAGGCCTCTTCTATTCTTTTCACAGATGATCCACATTTTCTTATCACTGACAGGTATACTTCTCCCTTCACAGTGGACATGGAATTCAAATTACATTGAGCATTCTTCGCTCAAGTGTGGTGGATGCAGTCTTAAGAGCGTGTCAGCAACAGGCAAATCCTTCCCCCTAGCATAGTCAACCGCAAAATCATTCGGTTGTATCTGTAGCATCATCCTTTGGAGTCTAGGAGGGGCTTAGCTTAGTGATTTTGACAGTATGGCCTCTAATTGCTTATGATTTGTAGTTACATTCTTCTACCATAGACGAATTGGTGGAATTTCCTACAGCCATAGAGAATGGCATAAAGCTCTTTTTCAATCTGGAAATAATTCTGTTCTGTCAATGTTACAGCTCCTGATCTAAAAGCAACAACTTTTCCGCCAATACTTAATTCTGCTCCAAGGCTGCGCTTGGAAGCATCAGTTTTCAGCTCAAGAGATTTTGCGTTAGTATCAAAAGTCGTCAGGATACTAAAAATCAAAATTTTAGTTTTATCCACTGCAGCTGTGGGCTGATTGGTCCATTCAAAGACATTTTGTTTTCCTAGTTCCCTGAGTGGAAAGTTTAAGCATGACAAGAGTGGAATGTATTTTAATAGAGAGTTGGCCTTTCCAAGGAATATGGTGAGTTCATCTTTGTTTGCCGGCTGTGGCATTTCACTAATGGCTTCAACCTTGGGGGTCTGGTTTGATGCCATCTACAGTAACCAAGTATTTGATGCATGGTCCGGTCGTGGATCCCAATATGCATTTTTCCGGATTAAACTGTACCCCGACTTCTCTGGTCTTCTTTAGGATTTACTTCAAATTCTTATCATACTAATCATCCTTTCCAGATCCAAAGATATCTTCAACAATGATGCCAGCACCTTTCAATTTACCAAAAGTCTCTTCCATCCTTCGCTGAAGTTTGTTTTGTGCACATATTACACCGAATGTCATTCTTTTGCATTTGTACCGGCCAAATGACTTCTCAGATGAATCATTGCAGCTTTGGCTGCAATATCTTCATAAGTTGTTATTGGGTTGTAGGGTCTTTGCATTGATTTTTTTAACCCAGTCGGGGTTGTTATTTTGGCCATGAGCTTTGGCTGCAATATCTTCAAAAGTTGATATTGGGTAGTAGGGCTTTTGCATTGATTTTTTTGGCTCTCTGGGGTCCAAACATAAACGTACTGATTCATCTGACTTCTCAACTTCTACAATTGAAATGATCCACTCTGTTTGACCTACAACTTTTTGATGATGTGTAAACATTCCAAGCGGTCTAATTCATTTTAACCCAGTCACATAAGTAAAAATTGATTCTCCGCATAAAATTCACAGCAAGAACTGCATTCCCCTTAACATTGCTACTTTATCCGGAATTTTACGTATTCCAGTAGAGACATCACCGAATTCCAAGCAAATTTGGGTCTCTTGACTACTCTTCCTAGTCGATAAGGTTGAGATAGATGCGGCTACTTTCACAAGACCCATTTCTACATATGCTTAGTACCCTAGTGTTGAGTTTGATTGTGTATATACTACAAAAAAGCTTCAGTTTTCACTTAAGTTTCCATTCCGTCTACAATTTAAAGAGCAGACTCTAGCAACCGGAATGCTCTTTCCTCCATAAGCTACAAAGAACTGGTTTGTCTTGTTCAATTGTGGCCTGCGTTTAAGCCCCTCGTAGACAGATTTTTGTATGACATTCCCTTCAGCTCCTGTGTTGATTTAGAATCGAGTGTCCCGTCCCAAATTGTTCACTTTGATGGTCAAAGTCACTTGGTTTGATTCATCAGCTCTCACTCCAATAAATAGCGTATCAATATATACTTCTTGTTCATGATTTCCACCATTTTCTTCCATACAAATAGTGTCTATTGGTTTGTTACGGAAGACACGAGCAAAGCAATTTGTCTTTCCACACTTGGAGCAAGATTTGCCTCTAGATGGACATTTGTGGCTTGTGTGATAGATCTCACCGTAGAAATAACACTTCTTACTTGCTGCGAGATGGTCAAATTTCCCTTATTTCCTTACAAAATTTATTTTCTGTTGTAAGGTTGGTTTGTTTAATGTTAGATGTGTGGATGTGCTGCAAGACGTTTTGGCAGAGTTGACATGTGGAGTTGTCGAACTCAAAAATCACTTCATTTTCCAAGAGATCTACAAATTTTTGGTGAAAAGATCCCAATTTGAAAGTCGCCAATTCTTTTTCACAAAAGAGGAAAAATTGCATACTTTTTGGTAAGCCCAAATTTTTCATAGAGCCATATACCCTAGAAAAATTTGTCGTTTCCCTGATTATCTTTCGACATTCGTCTTTTAATGTCTTGAATTGTACGAGAGGATCATCAGGCAGACACATACTGCATATAGAAAGTGACAGGACTAATATTTCTTTTGATTTGATAGGATGATATTTGAAATAGCTAAACTCAATGAGTTTTTTCAGCAAATTTTCAAAATTGCTTAGGAATACAGGAGGTGAATTGGAATGATTGACAACGTAGGTATTTTGTCTTTGGTCCAAAATCCCTTTTACTTTATCTGCTAACTTCTTTGGACTTGCTCTATTTGACAAAAGCAAAGTAAAGGCAAAACTGTTATTCGCTTCTACAGCACAAACTAGTAAATCTTCAGAGTAATCATTATTTCCTCCTATAGGAAGAAAAACAGAATGTATGAGCTGAACAAGAATTTGTGTACTTCTCAAGTTCTCAAATACTTTGACAATGTCAAATTTTCCAGTTTTTAGCGCTAAATCTAAAGGTGTTTCGTTTTTTTCATTTCTGGCGTTTATATCGGCACCATTCTTGATAAGCTCCTCACATGTATATTTATTTCCATTCTCAACAGCAATGTGTAAACACTGGCCAAAGTTTGCCCCATTTGAAACAAGTACCTTTATAAATATCCTACAATCAACTTCTACAGCAATAGCTAATAATTCACTAATATAATTGCTTTCCATCCCAGCAATATAGTGTAACCGCCGATAAAGTTCCGCTTCATTGATCCCTCCTAAGGGCATTAATAATTTGACTAACGTCAAATTTTTTGTTCTCACAGCCAAATCAAACGCTGTTTCTTGAAACTCATTCATCTGATTATAATCAGCCCCTGCATACCAAAGTAGGGAACACACTTCACTACTTCCCGTTAAAACAGCATGGTGTAGACACAGCCCACGGTTGGGATTTGCCCCACTTTCCAATAGACATTGGACTAAATCT
The DNA here is from genome assembly GCF_032884065.1 of Artemia franciscana. Taxonomy (NCBI): domain Eukaryota; kingdom Metazoa; phylum Arthropoda; class Branchiopoda; order Anostraca; family Artemiidae; genus Artemia; species Artemia franciscana. Next base: position 3,892,444 of record NC_088880.1, on the reverse strand, counting down.
AGTTCTTTGGCTTTTATAGCTCTAATTAAAGGTGTTTCGTGGTTTCCATCCTCAGTATCCAATTTAGCACCATTTTTGGAAAGATATTTGATTAAAATCAAATTTTTGGTTTTTATTGCATTGTCTAAAAGTGCTTTATTACTTGCATTCACTGAATCTAATTTGATACCATTTTGAAAAAGGTGTTTTACTTTTGCTATTGTAATTTGTTTTAGATTTAAAGCCCTCTTAAGATCTTTTGTAGTCTCTGATTTGTCAACCAATTTAAGCCAATTTTCAACCCACCAAAGCTCTTCTTCAGTCCCTGATTTGCTAAGTAATATATTTTTTGCCCAATTAATATAAGGTTTAAAAATCAACTCTTGTGCTTCCTTGGATTTTTTTATATTTAGTTTACCATTAGACACGCAATCCGTCTCGTAATAATTATCTAATGTGTAATCCCATGTATCTTGTAATAGTCTAGAAACGAGTTCAGCTTTGACAGGCATTGACGTGCTTAAATTTTCAAAGCTGACGTCCCACGTTTTTCGTTTTTTCTTATTCACAGCCTCAGGGCCTGGATCACTTATTTCTTCAAAATTTCTTTTTCTCGACGCTTCACTTTCAGAGCCTGATTCGTCATGTGATCGGACAGAAATACATTTTGTCTTGACAGGTACTGATGAATCTGAATTTTCAGAAATCAAGTCATGAGTTTTTATTTGTTCTGGATCCTCAGCCTCACTAGAACCTTTGTCACTTACTTCTTCTAAATACATTTTTCTTGAGGGTCCTATTTTAAAATTGTAGGAGTCTGATTGTTCTTGCAATTTGGAGGAGATACAATGATGCTTTAAAGGTAATGACGTGCTTAGATTGTCAAACCCCAAATCATCAATTTGTCTTGGTTTTGGATTCACAGTCTTGCTAAGACCTTGATCATTTGTTCTTTCATAATATCTTCTTTTTGACGGTTCAATTTTAGGACTCCATGTGCCCAATTTGCCATGTAATTGAACAGAAGTAAATTCCGCCTTGACAGGTACTGATGAATCTGAATTTTCAGAAATCAAGTCATGAGTTTTTATTTGTTCTGGATTCACGACCTTACTAAGACCTTGGTCACTTCTTTCTTCTATAGAATTTTTTTTCTCTTCAAAATGCATTTTCCTTGACGCTTTAATTTTTGAAGTGAATGTGCCCAAATCATCTATTAAGAGGGTGGACTTGGATTCCGGTTTTTCAGGCAATAACGCATTTGAAATTTTAAAGCTCCTGTCACAATGTTTTTTGGGCGGGTTTTCACCCTCAGTGCCTGGGTTACTCATTCCTTCCAATGGCCTTTTTCTAAGCGATTCAATTCCAGAAATATAAATGTCGGATTTGTCATCTAGTATGGTAGAAATACATTTTGATTTTACATGTACTGACGAACTGGAATCTTCAAAAGCCAATGAACTAATTTTACCTTGTTCTGAATTCACAGTCTGTGAAGGACTTTTGTCACTTGTTTCTTCTAAATTACCTTTTCTCTCTTCAAAATGCCGTTTTCTAGACAGTTCCATTTTTGAAGCGCATTTGCCAAATTCATTTTGTAATTGGGTAGAAATGATTTTAGCTTTCGAAGGGACTGACACGGTCGAAGTTTCGATGGCCCTGTCACAATCTTTTCTTTTCTTTGAATTTATAGTCTTACTGCCGGGGTCTCTTACTTCTTTAAACGACCTTTTTCTTGGTGATTCAATTTCTGAAATGCCTGTGCTGGATTCTTCATAGAATCTACTGCTAATGCGTTCGACCTTAACAGATTCTGATGCTCTCAACTTTTCAAAGCCAAAGTTAGGACTTTTTCTTTCATTTTTATTCACAGCCCTTCTACCCGGGCTAATCATTTTTTCAAGAGGCCTTTTTCTTGATGATAGAGCTTTTGAAGTTTTTGCGGCAGCTTCATTACGTAATTCGGTGACTTCACCAGGATTTCTTTTTTCATCTGCATTCTTGTTGGAATTTGGCTCATCTGGTTCAAGAGCAGTTGAGTCAACTGCCTTAAAAGACATACGATTACGATAGTCACTTTTGTCATACTTTATGTGATATTCTCTCATTGCTTTATCTTTTGACACTGAAAATAGCGTGTCAAAAGCTCACTTATATATGGCCTCGGTGACGTCATATGTCGTTAGAATATCACTGTTAAGTGTTATGACGCAATGTATCCTTGTCACGTCATATTTTCTAGTATATGATGTCTTACAATTAGAGAGCAGTCAATGGCACTATATATTAAATATATAGATTAAATAAAAAAACTAGTTTTTTTAACTGTAAGTAAGGAGCGACATTAAAACTTAAAACGAACAGAAATTACTCCGTATACGAAATGGGTTGTCCCCTCCTCAACGCCTCGCTCTTTACGCTAACGTTTGACTCTTTGCCACAATTCTAATTTTTAAAACAAATAAAAGCTGTAGCGGAAGGAGCGAGGCGTTGAGGAGGGGGCAACCCATTTCTTATACGGAGTAATTTCTGTTCGTTTTAAGTTTTAATATCGCTCCTTACTTACAGTTAAAAAAAACTAGTTTTTTTTTAATTTAATTTCTGAACGTTTATGAATTAATGCATGTTTGATTTTGGCTATCCACACATAAATTATTAAAATGAAATTTGCATATTAATTCCTATTTAGGCTAAAGGGCTTTCTCTTAGTTTTGATCAGACGATTTTGAGAAATAAGGGGTGGGGAAGGAGGCCTAGTTGCCCTCCAATATTTCGAATACATAAAAAGGCAACTCTGACTTTCAATTTTTAACGAACGTTTCCATTAGTAAAAAACATACGTAACTTAAGAATTAACTTACGTAACATACTTTTATATTCTTATATTTTTATTATGTATATAAGGGGGTTTGTACCCTCGTTAATGCCTCGTTCCGGTTATGTCAATCATGTATCAAGGACTTGTGCTTATTTTTCCCACCAAGTTTCATCCCGATCCCTCCACTCTAAGTGTTTTCCAAGTTTTATGTTTCCCACTCCCAACCCCCCCCCCCCCAAAGTCACCAGATCTGGCTGAGATTTTAAAATAAGAGCTCTGAGACACGATATCCTTCTAAATATCAAATTTTATTGAGATCTGATCACCCGTTCGTAAGTTAAAAATACCCAATTTTTTTAGTTTTTCAGAATTAACCCCCCCCCCCCCAACTACCTAAAAGAGAGCAGATCCGGTCTGGTTATGTCACTCATGTATCTTAGACAGGTTTTTATTCTTCACATCCAGTTTCATCCTGATCTCACCGCTTTAAGTATTTTCTAAGATTTCCGGTTCCCCCAAACTGCCCCCTCCCAATTACGCTGGATCCGGTTGAGATTTAAATAAGAGATCTGAGTTACGAGGTCCTTCTAAATATTAAATTTCACTGAGATCCGATCACCCGTTCGTAAGTTAAAAATACTTTATTTTGTTTTCAGAAGTACCCCCCCCCCCCAAGGACCCCAAAGAGACCGGATCCGTTCCGGTCATGTCAATTATTTATCTAGGACTTGTGCCTATTTTCCCCATCATGTTTCATCCCGATCCCTCCACTCTAAGTGTTTTCCAAGATTTTAGGTTTCCCCTTCCCAACCCCCCCCCAATATCACCAGATCCGGCCGGGATTTAAAATAACGCTTCTGAGACACGACATCCTTCCAAACATCAAATTCCATTAAGATCTTATCAACCGTTCGTAAGTTAAAAATACTTCAATGTTTCTATTTTTCCGAATTAATGGGCCCCCCACTCCCTCCCCCAGATGGTCAAATCTAGAAAATGAATATTTCTAATTTAATCTGGTTTGGTCCCTGATACGCCCGCCAAATTTCATCGTCCTAGCTTACCTGGAAGTGCCTAAAGTAGAAAAACCGGGACCGACAGAACGACAGAATTTGCGATTGCTACATGTCACTTGGTTAATACCAAGTGCCATAAAAATCTACATTTTCAAGCATCTGCAATCGCAGCTTTTACCAATCAAAACAGGTGGTATGACAAAAAAAAGGCTTTAAAAAATAGGAAACACATACGATCTTATGAAAAACATTTACGTTATACTACAAAATATTAGAATTATGATGATTTTCTGCACTCTTAGTTCGTTACATACAAGAAAGCTCACATTTTGATTCCTGCCACTGCATCTACACTAGCTCTTTTTAAGACTTTGGTCATTTTATTTTTTAGGCCAAAGGCACAGTGTTTTCCTTAAGTTTTTTTTTGCTGAAACCCAATCGGAAGCGCATGTTATGACAATTGGCCCCGAAGAGTTTGGGGCCCCGAAGAGGCCCCAAAAGCAGTTTCTCTAATGTATGGTGCATTTTTTATCTGTGCTTGGATATCATAGGCCACTGAAGTAACACTTTTATCGTTAAACTTCTTACTATAAATGATAAAAAAAGAACATTAAAATAGAGTTTTAGTTTCAGTAAAATAAGGTATAGTTTTCCTAATTAAATCTATAGATTTATCAAGGAAATTCATATTTTTGGAGAACTTTAATTTTTTTTTTTTTTTTTTTTATGTAAATTTAAATCCATGACAGCATACCGACCATGGTAATTGAACTACAACATTCCAGACAACGCTTTTTTGTGTTTACTGTTCTGTGTTGGCTAATGTCTAGTTGTTGTTTTTTTTACTGGTTTTTACTAAGTATCTACTTTGTGGTTACTAGCCCAAATATTGTAAAATTGTGACTATAAAATTATTAAGTTTGTCAATATCTGACTGCTTTTGCTTTGAAAATGGCAAAAACTGAAATGGAAAAATGAAATGGAAAATTAGCAAAAACTGAAGACATTACATCCCTCACTCCCTTTTAGATTGGAAAAAAATATTACACTTATAATTCTCTATGAAAATTTCTGTTTAAATAACTTACAATTAACAACAACTCCGCATTTTGGTCCAAGTTCTGTTACCCTAGCCCCATTACCTTTTCGATCCAGCTTTGTGACTAACCTCTTCTCTAGTTTTTTTTTTTTTTTTTTTTTTTTTTTTTTTTTTTTTTTTTTTTTTTTTTTTTTATACCTTCAACAAACGACTACATTCTTGTTTTTAAAAAAAATAAAAATAATTTCCATAAAAAAATTTTTCAAAGAAAATTAAAGGCCATGTTAAACTTAAGATCAGAAAAAAAATAAAAATCTATTATAATTAAAACCCAAAACGACCAGACATTACTATTGAAGAATAAGTAAAATCCAAAACGAACAAAATTAAATAGCAATCTATATATATATATATATATATATATATATATATATATATATATATATATATATATATATATATATATATATATATAATATATATATATATATATATATATATATATATATATATATATATATATATATATATATATATATATATATATATATATATATATATATATACATATATATATATATATATATATGTATATAAATATATGTATATAAATATATGTATATAAATGTATATAAATATATGTATATGTATATAAATATATATATGTATATATGTTATATATGTATATATATGTATATATATGTATATATATGTATATATATATATATATATATATATATATATATATATGTATATATATGTATATAAATATATATAAATGTATATATATATATATATATATATATATATATATATATATATATATATATATATATATATATATATATATATATATAAATATATAAAATATATATATATATATATATATATATATATATATATATAAAAATAAGTTGTCTGTGTGTGGATCTGTGGATGGATCAGGTGACGTCATGTTTCGGCTGACGTCATGAAATTAGTTGCCATCATTTTTGTTATGACGATGCTTAGTATATTGTAAAACACATTAATTTGGTTAATATTATACCATTTAAAACACCAAAGTGAACATGCTGGAGTAGTCACTCGGAGAGAGAGGGTGTCAGAACGGAGAATAAAGGTCCCAGGTTCAAATCCTGGTTAGGCTAAAAAAGGTAAAAAACTAAAAACTAAAAAAAAAACTGAAAAAACTAAAAAAAGGCAAAAACTACAAAAAAAACTAAAAACTAATAAAAAAATAAAAAAGCCGAAAAACTAAAAAAACTAAAGAAACTAAAAAAAGGAAAGAACTTAAAAAACTAAAAACTAAAAAAAAAACTAAAAAAAAGGAAAAATGAAAAATAGAAGAGAAAAAGAATACTAATAAAATTAAAAATAAAAATAAAAAAAAATAAAAAAGATAAAAAGCTATAAAAAAGGTAAAAACCAATAAAAAACTAAAAAGAAAAAAAAAGTAAAAAACTAAAAAAAAAAATTCATCTAAAAAACTAAAAAAAACTAAAAAACGTAAAAACTAAAAGAGCTAAAAAAGTAAAAAAAAAACTAAAAAAGGAAAAAACTGAAAAATAAGCGGGATATAAAACAGGGGGATATAAATGACGACCGGGACACCGGGACATAAGGAATATAAATGAATCAGAAAATACAACTCATGTTTCCAAATGACGTCGTTTGGAGCCCAAATTGAAAATCCAGATCAATTTATGTCTACTTTCAAAGTAAAAGGGCAAATTTATCATAGAGCAGGGTCTCTTCTACCATTCTCAGGCGAGAATCATAAATTTTTACAATTGTACTTCATCAGTGATAGAAATTCTGAATTGAATGCACGTTGCAAAATTTCTCCCAACATTGAAAGGACAATCGTTTCCCAATTACAACATCTTTTCCACGAAAATAATAATTTAGTGCGTCTGTTCAAAACAGCCATCGATTTGATGCCTACTTATACGCATAAAATTGTTATTTCCGCTGACAAAACGCCTCCTGGCCAACATGTGCGTAGATACAATGCTCCAACTATCGACGAAGTGGCCATCGTTATGGTCGGTGATCAGTTTTTACCTCGAGATATTATTTTCAGGGTTTCCACCACATGTGCTACAACTAAAAATAGGCCTACCAATAATACTTTTAAGAAATATAAACCCACCAAAGCTTTGCTATGGCACTCGACCTGCCGTAAAAAAAAACAATGGAAAACCTAATAGAGGCCACAATCTTGACAGGGCCTTTTGAGGGTGAGGCTGTTCTTATTCCTCGCATTCCCAAGATTCCAACGGATCTGCCTTTTCAATTTAAAAGATTGCAATTCCCAATTCGATTAGCATTTGCAATAGCCATTAACAAAGCTCACGGTCAATCATTAGAAAAATGTGGTATAGATCTTAATACTGATTGTTTTTCCCATTGACAATTGTACGTTGCATGTTCGAGGGTCGGTAAACCTGACAATCTATTTATATGCAGCGACAATTGGACAGCGAAGAATGTTGTATATTCGCAAGTTTTACGCAGTTAATTTGTATTTTATCTATCTATCTATCTATCTATCTATATAAAAACGAGTTGTATGTATGCATGTTTGTTTGTTTGTAAAAAGAGCGTTTGCATATGATCTTAATCCTGATTGTTTTTCCCATGGACAATTGTACGTTGCCTGTTCGAGGGTCGGTAAACCTGACAATGTATTTATATGCAGCGACAATTGGACAGCGAAGAATGTTGTTTATTCGCAAGTTTTACGCAGTTAATTTGTATTGTATCTATCTATATAAAAACGAGTTATGTGGATGCATGTTTGTTTGTTTGTAAAAAGAGCGTTTGTATATGACGTCATTATTAGTACATACGGCTTTGCATATGCACAGACAATGGGAAAGTCAAGAATGTTGTTTATTCGCAATTTTTGCGTAGTTTGAAACACATATATAAATCTATCTATATTCACAGGTGGGACACAGGGACACAACTACAATGGCGCATAACTAATATGGCGCGTAACGACTTACGCGCGCGGGGGGGCTTGGGGTGGCGCGAAGCGCCACCCCAACAGCTAGTATATATATATATATGTATATAAATATATGTATATGTATATAAATATATGTATATAAATATATGTATATATATATGTAATATATATATATATATATATATATATATATATATATATATATATATATATATATATATATATATATATATATATATATATATATATATATATATATATATATCTATATATATAAAAATAAGTTGTCTGTGGATGGATGGATGGATGTGTCAGGTGACGTCACCTGAAAAAACTGGATCAGGTGACGTCAAAACTGAAAAAACTAAAAAAAGGCAAAAACTACAAAAAAAACTAAAAACTAATAAAAAAAATAAAAAAGCTAAAAAACTAAAAAAACTATAAAGGTAAAAACCAATAAAAAACTAAAAAAAAAACTGAAAAAACTAAAAAAAGGCAAAAACTACAAAAAAAACTAAAAACTAATAAAAAAAGTAAAAAAGCTAAAAAACTAAAAAAACTAAAAAAACTAAAAAAAGGTAAAAAACTAAAAAAAATAAAAAATAAAAAAAAACTAAAAAAAAGGAAAAAACTGAAAAATAAGCTAAAATAAAGGTAAAAACCAATAAAAAACTAAAAAAAAAGGAAAAAACTAATAAATGACGACACTCAAAGAGAAAGCGACCAGGACAAAAGGAATGTTCGATTAGCAATCAACAAAGCACCGGGACACAGGGAGTATAAATGACGACCAGGACATAAGTAAAAAAAAAAAACTATCTATATATATAAAAATAAGTTGTCTGTGGATCTGTGGATCGTGGATCAGGTGACGTCACCTGAAAAAACTGGATCAGGTGACGTCAAAACTGAAAAAACTAAAAAAAGGCAAAAACTACAAAAAAAACTAAAAACTAATAAAAAAAATAAAAAAGCTAAAAAACTAAAAAAACTGAAAAAAAGGCAAAAACTACAAAAAAACTAAAAACTAATAAAAAAAATAAAAAAGCTAAAAAACTAAAAAAACTAAAAAAAGGTAAAAAACTAAAAAATAAATAACGACCGGGACACAGGGACACAACTACAACGGGGACACCGGGGGAAACAGGGGGATATAAATGACGACCGGGACAAAAAAACTAAAAAGAAATAAAAACTAAAAACTAATAAAAAAAACTAAAAAATCTAAAAATCTAAATAAGCTAAAAAAGAAAAAAAAAGGAAAAAAATAAAGGAGAAAAACAAAACTAAAAAACGAATGTATATACAGACCGGGACACCGGGATACAAATGATGACCGGGACCCGGGACACAGGGAATATAAATGACGACCGGGACACAGGGACACAACTACAACGGGGACACCGGGGGAAACAGGGGGATAACCTGACAATCTATTTATATGCAAAGACAATGGGACAGCAAAGAATGTTGTATATTCGCAAGTTTTACGTAGTTAAAACCATATATATATATATATCTATATTCACAGGTGGGACATAGGGACACAACTACAATGGCGCGTAACTATTATGGCGCGTAACGACTTACGCGCGCGGGGGGGCTTGGGGGGGGCGCGAAGCGCCCCCACCAACTAGGTGTTGGGGTGGCGCGAAGCGCCACCCCAACAGCTAGTATATATATATATATATATATATATATATATATATATATATATATATGTATATAAATGACGACCGGGACACTCAAAGAGAGATTTCAGACTGGGATACCGGGACACAAATGACGACCGGGACACAAGGAATATAAATGACGACCAGGACACAGGGACACAACTACAACGGGGACGCCGGGGGCACAGAGGGATATATAAATGACGACGGGGACAAAGGGAATGTTCAATTAGCAATCACCATCAACAAAGCTCAAGGGCAATCGTTAGAAAAGTGCGGTATAGAACTGAATACGGATTGTTTTCCCATGGACAATTATTACGTTGCATATTCAAGAGCTGCTAAACCTGACAATCTATTTATATGGACAGACAATGGGACAGCAAAGAATGTTGTATATTTGCATGTTTTACGGAGTTAATATATATATATATATATATATATATATATATATATATATATATATATATATATATATATATATATATATATATATATATATATATTGGGGTGGCGCGAAGCGCCACCCCAACTACAATGGCAGAAGAAACAGCTGAGGAAGCTGCTCAAAGAATTAATGCCAAACGGCTTGCGGCTAATAGAGAAAATAAGAAAAGAAAGCGTGCCGAGGAATCACAAAAACAACGTGAAAACAGACTTGCGTCTCAAAGAGAAAATGACGACCGGGACAATGGGAATATAAATGACGACCGGGACACTCAAAGAGAAATTACAGCCCGGGACACAAATGACGACCGGGACACAAGGAATATAAATGACGACCGGGACACAGGGACACAGGCTCATATTGTTTTGTGTTTCTTCTTGAAAACCTGCATTTATATCTCAAAATTGCTATCTTTAGATTTTGTCCGGATGCCATTGGGAAAAAGGATGGGGAAGGAGGACTGGTCGTCTTTTGATGACTTTTGAATCTTAAAAAAGAACTAGATGTTTCCTTTTCCAATCAAATGAGCCCCCTCAAAACTTACTTTGACTAGCCCTTCCTTAAGAACCTTAGATGTTAAAAATGGACAACTTGCAGAAGTTAAAAACCTTGCCTCGGGGGCTAAGGGAGATTTTTCAACCCATAGGGTATAGTTATTTGAATTTTTGACTATTTTGTTCATAGTGGCTAATCCAAATTTATTAGCGAATGTATTTGGAGGAAAACAGCGTGACGGGAGGGGGGAGGCTGTCTACCCCAATGATCACTCTCGACTCTTGAAAGGACTCTTGAAAAAAATTAAAAAAGAAAAAGAAAATTAAAATTAAAAAAAGGGATTGCAAGAATTCAAATCTTAAAGAAAACCAAAACTTTGAAGCTTAGTAGGTATCATTGTTAGAAATTGGACTTGCTTTAATAATCAAATATCTTTGATAAAAACTGCAATAGAATATATATAATAAATATATATATATATATATATATATCTATTATATATATATGTAATAGAATATATAGTTTTTTATATATATAAAAATAAGTTGTCTGTCTGTCTGTCTGTGGATCAGGTGACGTCATGTTTCTGTGTCAGCTGACGTCATGAAATTAGTTGTCGTCATTTTTGCTTTGACGGTGACGTCATTAAAGATATTTAAGACATGCGTTCACGGAAAAATGTTTAATTGTAAAATGACTGAAGAACCTACAATGGCAACAGCCGAGGAAGCTGCTCAAAGAGTCTATGCCAAAAAACTTGCTGCTGATAGAGAAAGTAAGAAAAGAAAGCGTGCCGAGGAATCACAAGAACAGCAAGAAAACAGGCTTGGGGCTAAAGAACGGAAAACCGCGCAGTTAGATGAAAATCCGCCTGGAAAGCGAGAGACAAAACATATCAAAACTGAAAATGATAGCGATGATGATTGGGTTTGGGATTTTGACTTGGATAAGGTCATCAATGCCTACCGGATTTAAGTTAAAAAACATAGGTTCGGCGATATGTACTTCATAGTGACGCTGAAAAATAAAGAAGAAGAAAAACTGAAAAAATGTAAAAAACTAAAAAAAACTAAAAAGAAAAAACACTCAAAGATAAATTACAGACCGGGACACAAATGACGACCGACACAGAGGGAATATAAATGACGACCGGGAACCTCAAAGAAAAATTACAGACTGGGACACCCGGACACAAATCACAACCGGGAATATAAATGACGACCGGGACGCAGGGACACAACTACAACGGGGACGCCGGGGGCACAGGCGGGATATATAATTGACGACTGAGACACAGGGATTGTTTGAATAGAAATTACAGACCGGGACACTTGGACACAAATGACGACCGGGACACTGGAACACAGGGAAAATAAATGACGACCGGGACACTCAAAGAGAAATTACAAACTGGGACACCAGGACACAAATGACGACCGGGACACAGGGAATATAAATGCTATTTATATGCACAGACAATGGGACAGCGAAGAATGTTGTATATTCGCATGTTTTACGTAGTTAAAAATATATATTTATATCTATCTCTATTCACAGGTGGGACACAGGGACACAGCTACAACGGTGCGTAACTAATATGGCACGTAACTAATATGGCGCGTAACGACTTACGCGCGCGGGGGGGCTTGGGGGGGCGCGAGGCGCCCCACCAACTAGGGGTTGGGGTGGCGCGAAGCGCCACCCCAACTGCTAGTATATATATATATATATAATTTCTTTTTTAGTTTTTTCTTTTGTTAGTTTTTATCTTTTTTAGTTTTTCTTTTCTTTAGTTTCTTCTTTTTATTGATCTGTTTTCTTTTTTCTTTTTTTTTGTTTTTAAGTTTTTTCTTTTTTAGTTTTTTCTTTTTTTTAAGTTTCTTTTTTTGTTTATTTTTCTGTTTTAGTTTTTTCTATTTTTTCCTTTTTTTCTTTTTTTTAATTTTTTTCTTTTTTAGTTTTTCTTTTTTTAAGTTTTGTACCTTTTTTAGCTTTTTTCTTTTCAGTTTTTATACCTTTTTTATTTTCTTTTTATTTTATTTATTTTTTACCTTTTTCTTCTTTTCTAGTTTTCATTTTCATCTTTATTTTTCAGGTGTCACATGCAAACCCTCAAAAATACTAAAAAACAAACATGCTTTAATTTTTTTCTTTTTAGTTTTTTCTATTTTTTAGTTTTGTAACTTTTTCAGTTTTTTCACCTTTTTTCTTTTTAGTTGTTTAGTTTTTAGCTGTTTGTTTTTAGATTTTAGCTGTTGGGATGGGCGCTTCGCGCCACCCCAACACCTAGTTGGTGGGGGCGCTTCGTGCCCCCCCCCAAGCCCCCCCGCGCGCGTAAGTCGTTACGCGCCATATTATTTACGCGCAATTGTAGTTGTGTCCCTATGTCCCACCTGTGAATATATATATATATATATATATATATATATATATATATATATATATATATATATATATATATATATATATATATATATATATATATATATATATATATATATATATATATATATATATATATATATATTACCTCGAGATATTATTCTCAGGGTTTCCACCACATGTGCTACAACTAAAAATAGGCCTACCAATAATACTTTTAAGAAATATAAACCCACCAAAGCTTTGCTATGGCACTCGACCTGCCGTAAAAAAAACAATGGAAAACCTAATAGAGGCCACAATCTTGACAGGGCCTTTTGAGGGTGAGGCTGTTCTTATTCCTCGCATTCCCAAGATTCCAACGGATCTGCCTTTTCAATTTAAAAGATTGCAATTCCCAATTCGATTAGCATTTGCAATAGCCATTAACAAAGCTCACGGTCAATCATTAGAAAAATGTGGTATAGATCTTAATACTGATTGTTTTTCCCATTGACAATTGTACGTTGCATGTTCGAGGGTCGGTAAACCTGACAATCTATTTATATGCAGCGACAATTGGACAGCGAAGAATGTTGTATATTCGCAAGTTTTACGCAGTTAATTTGTATTTTATCTATCTATCTATCTATCTATCTATATAAAAACGAGTTGTATGTATGCATGTTTGTTTGTTTGTAAAAAGAGCGTTTGCATATGATGTCATTATTAGTACATACGGCTTTGTATATGCAGAGACAATGGGAAAGCCAAGAATGTTGTATATTCGCAATTTTTACGTAGTTTAACTCCTGCAGACGAAATGAATGCTTGCCTAAAAAATTCTAATTTATAGGCACACGTAAAAATATTAAAATTAACTACAAATATGCGTGTCCGATTGCAAAACGATGACTCTGGTCAAACAGTAGACTCAATTTCAGGACGTATACAACTACCTGCTGATTTCTGTAATTTAGTGACGTCCAAAAATGAATTGATTGAAAAAGTATTTCCGAATATTCTAAAAAATTATAAAAATAATAAATGGCTAAGTGAAAGAGCGATTCTCGCACCCAAAAATATAGACGTCCACGAAATCAACAATATTGTTTTGAACAAGATTCGAGACCAGGCAGTCCTTTACAAGTCAGTCGACACAGTTTTGGAACCAAATGAAGCGGTTAATTATCCATCTGAATTTTTAAATTCCATAGATCCTTCAGGGTTTCCACCACACGTGCTACAACAAAAAATAGGCGTACCAATAATACTTTTAAGAAATATCAACCCACCAAAGCTTTGCAATGGCACGCGACTTGCCGTAAAAAAAAACAATGGAAAACCTAATAGAGGCCACAATCTTGACAGGGGCTTATGGGGGTGAGGCTGTTCTTATTCCTCGCATTCCCATGATTCCAACGGATCTGCTTTTTCAATTTAAAAGATTGCAATTCCCAATTCGATTAGTATTTGCAATCACCATTAACAAAGCTCAAGGTCAATCATTAGAAAAATGTGGTATAGATCTTAATCCTGATTGTTTTTCCCATGGACAATTGTGCGTTGCATGTTCGAGGGTCGGTAAACCTGACAATGTATTTATATGCAGCGACAATTGGACAGCGAAGAATGTTGTTTATTCGCAAGTTTTACGCAGTTAATTTGTATTGTATCTATCTATATAAAAACGAGTTATGTGGATGCATGTTTGTTTGTTTGTAAAAAGAGCGCTTGTATATGACGTCATTATTAGTACATACGGCTTTGCATATGCAAAGACAATGGGAAAGCCAAGAATGTTGTTTATTCGCAATTTTTGCGTAGTTTGAAACACATATATAAATCTATCTATATTCACAGGTGGGACACAGGGACACAACTACAATGGCGCATAACTAATATGGCGCGTAACGACTTACGCGCGCGGGGAGGCTTGGGGGGGCGCGAAGCGCCCCACCAACTAGGTGATGGGGTGGCGCGAAGCGCCACCCCAACAGCTAGTATATATATATATATATATATATATATATATATATATATATATATATATATATATATATATATATATATATATATATATATATATATATATATATATATATATATATATATATATATATATATATATATATATATATATATATATATATATATATATATATATACTAGCTGTCTTGAATGGTTTAGGGTCTAGTTTCATACATATTTTCCATGCGTTGTTACTGGTTAGAAGTGAATTTTCATGCTTGAAAATCACTCCATGTTTTATGATATCTTGTGTGTTGGAATGGATACACAGGGTCATCAATATTGTTATCAACTTCATTATTTCTAGAAAAGTTATTTCAGTGATTAGTATAAATAAGATTTTTTTTTGGGGGGGGGCTAAACTGTTGGAGCTGTACCACCTTAATATATTTTTTTTCGTTTCTCCACCACTTCCACCAAGATTAGGGGTTAATAGCATTAGTATATAACACAAACTGGTATAAAGTAAATTAATTTTCTATTCTCCAAAGAATTATGTTACTTTTTCTCTCTATAAATTAAAGTATAAGTTTTTCTGCATATTTTTATTTTTAATATTAAAGATAGGTCCTTTTTCATTAATTTTTTTAAATTCTGATTTTAGAGAATCACTGGTTTTAAAATTTATTTCTAATATATGGTCGCTGTTTTTGATATTAATATACATAAGATAATCTACAAGACATTTTGGTATTTTAAAACTTTCTAATGTATGGTTAATGTTTAATTTTTGCATAATCGTCCGTATTTTGTCCCTACATAGTCCTTTTAAACTTGATTGATTAGTTGTAGTGCGAATTATTTTATATTTTATAAATTACTAGCTGTTGGGGTGGCGCTTCGCGCCACCCCAACACCTAGTTGGTGGGGGCGCTTCGCGCCCCCCCAAGCCCCCCCGCGCGCGTAAGTCGTTACGCGCCATAATAGTTACGCGCCATTGTAGTTGTGTCCCTATGTCCCACCTGTGAAAATATATATATATATATAAATATATATATATATATATATATATATATATATATATATATATATATATATATATATATATGGTTTTAACTACGTAAAACTTGCGAATATACAACATTCTTTGCTGTCCCATTGTCTTTGCATATAAATAGATTGTCAGGTTTACCGACTCTTGAACATGCAACATATAATGGTCCATGGGAAAACAATCTGTATTCAGATCTATACCTCATGATTCTAATTTAGTTTTTACCTTTTTTAGTTTTTTTTTAGTTTTTTAGATGAAAATTTTTTTTTAGTTTTTTCCTTTTTTTCTTTTTAGTTTTTTATTGGTTTTTACCTTTATTTTAGCTTATTTTTCAGTTTTTCCTTTTTTTTAGTTTTTTTATTTTTTATTTTTTTTAGTTTTCTACCTTTTTTTAGTTTTTTTAGTTTTTTTTAGTTTTTTAGCTTTTTTACTTTTTTTATTAGTTTTTAGTTTTTTTTTTGTAGTTTTTGCCTTTTTTTAGTTTTTTCAGCTTTTTTTTTTAGTTTTTTTATTTTTTTTACCTTTATTTTAGCTTATTTTTCAGTTTTTTCCTTTTTTTTAGTTTTTTTTAGTTTTTAGTTTTTTTAGTTTTTTTAGTTTTTTAGCTTTTTTATTTTTTTTATGAGTTTTTAGTTTTTTTTTTGTAGTTTTTGCCTTTTTTTAGTTTTTTTAGTTTTTTAGCTTTTTATTAGTTTTTAGTTTTTTTTGTAGTTTTTGCCTTTTTTTAGTTTTTTAGCTTTTTTATTTTTTTTATTAGTTTTTAGTTTTTTTTGTAGTTTTTGCCTTTTTTTTAGTTTTTTCAGTTTTGACGTCACCTGATCCAGTTTTTTCAGGTGACGTCACCTGATCCATCCACAGATCCACACACAGACAACTTATTTTTATGTTTAAATATGCCATCATACCCCTGAGATTGAAAATAAGATAAGTAGGTATTATAATAATAGTCAGTTTCCACTTCCTGTAAGCATACAATATCAGCGTTTGACATTTTGAATTGGTTAAAAAGTCTTTGCTTCCTATCTGGCCATTTCAAATTTTCGTTATTACAGTTATAGTACAAATAAGGCATTGTTTCGAGATACCTTTGAGCTAGAACATTATATGACATAATCTTAAAATCTAAAGATTGATTTTCTTGGTTTTCTTTTGGCCTTTGACAATTTCTTGCGTTTTCCCACTTTCTGATTTCCGTCAAATTCATTTTCTTAAAATTTTTTCCTTTTTTTGAATTTTGAAGTATTAGTACCGATTTGTTTTCTAACTATTTTGGATTTCTTAGTGTTCTCTATAAGGGCATGTTGTTAATTGGTGTTATTATTAAGCAGGATATAAGTTTAAGGTTACCTGTTTGGCTTGGTATTCGGTTGAGGATGATCTGGAAATATTATGGTGTTAATTTCTTTAAGTAGGAAGGATTTGTTATTTTATTTCTATATGCAATTCTTTTCTTATTCAAGTACGGCAAGAGAAGAAAACATTGTTTTATGCGGCGCATTATACCCTTAAGAGAGTTTTTATGCATTGCATTATTTATTTCATACAATAAATTAAGTACTTTTTTGTGATTCTCAGAATTTTTTTTTTATTTTTCGGCGCACAATACGGCACACTATGGCGTACGGAACAGCACACTGAGTATTTTTTCCACTCAGCGCATCGTAACCATTCAATGGAAATATTCGTCACATATATAACGATGTCTTGAATTAGTTAACATTTTTAAGTGTTAACTAGATTATGTTTTAATTTAGATAAATAATTAGGTAAACGTAATAGTTTCAATTTAACGAATATAAAAATGATTGCATATCTTTATTTTTTCTTGAATATAAACAAAATTGGTTGTTCAGTTAATTTGTAATTTTTTTTAGTCTTGAATAATTTTCTATTATTATGTTGAAAAGGAAAAAAATTAAAATTATAGCGTTTTAGTTTTTATTGAGTTGTTTGACATAATTAGCTAGCTTGCGATAATTACATCGATGAACAGAAATTATTTGACAAAATAATTGGGCTTCAAATAAATATATATCTACCACTGAGATTTAGCACTGTGATTGGTTATTTCTTTAAATGCCTTCGGGGATCCTGCATTGTAATTGGTTAATTCAAAAGATGGTTGGTAACTTTTCATGACTTAGAAATCCGCTAGGCGGTCTTTTGGCTATAATTTAAAACTCTTTTAAAATCGCTACAGGCTTTTCACAAGTGTTATTATTTCTTTACACTCTTGTTATGCGATAGGCACTTGTTGGGTGTTTTAATTGAAGTACATTTCTGGGTCGTAAAAATCATTCTTCCATTAGCAGACGTTCCTTAAGGGTTATTTATTATACAATACATTCATTGTACGTTTTATGTGTTACAAGTCTCTTAGATAAAATGCCTATTCGTGATTTTCACTTTCGAACGTCACGGCTAGCAATTTTTCCCCTCAGAGTTTCGTTGTTTTGCCAGGTACGAATTTTTGTCTTATTGTTCATACGCACGGATTTATGCGTTCATATTTTAAGTTTTCAGGATGTATATTTATTACAGAATTGGCATTTTTTTTATGGCACAATGAAGCTAAAATTTGGTAAGATTAAAATTTTTGCGCTTTTATCTTTCCCGTGTTACTCCCCTTTATTTTTGTTTTAAATCCGCGTCTGATTTGGTGATAAACTGTGGATTGAACTTCAAATTGATTTCGTAAATATATATACTATTTAAAAAAAATTAGAATTAGTATTCATATACATAAAAAGGAGTTCAATTTAAGAGATACTCTAAGTTTTTTAAGGTTGGCTTTTATAATAAATAGGTTGGTCAGTCTTATTTATAGACGTATTTGGTTTGCGAGATGCTTATTTTTATACTTGTAAACAAAATTTTAATTGTATTAAGACACACACAGGTTAATTACTATGCCATTAGTAACGTCAAGAATTATTAAGCTTATAGCAATGATGTATATATATATATATATATATATATATATATATATATATATGTATATGTTATAATTATTCCCCGTATATAGTTACCTGTTAGTTGTATTTTTTATTTTCTTGTTCCAAATTCTTCCAGATTCTTTTAGTTGTTTTTTTTGTCGAATTTAATTTCGGTTAATATTTCGTAGTAATTTTCTTCGTTTTTTGGCCCATGCATAGAACAAAATTGGATACTTTCTGCGAATTCGGCTCCGAATTTCACATTTTTAAAAACAGATATTAGGGATGGGTGAAGTTTTTTCGCCGTCCTTCTTAGCCTAGCGACTTTTCTTATGTTTACTAAAGTCAAGTGAGGCTTCCAGCATTCCTGATTTGCGAGTTGTATCCCGCTTTTACTGACTTCTTAAGTAATTTTTTCTAACACAGGACTGAAGTGGGCTTTAAATTCTGTCTCATTATTTAACTGGGCATATCAAATTTGTTCAGAAAATTCTCCGATACCCTGGAAGTCAAGTAGTATTTGATTTTCACTAAGTTCTTGTTGAAAAGCAGATATTGCCCTTGTGAAAACATTTTTCTGTAATTCAACTTCACAATTATTTTTTAGGTGGATAACCTTTAATGTAACATGGAAAGTGCAGTGTTGAATTAAAGCCTGTGATAGACTAGGATCGATTTCAATTAAGTAGTTCTGTATCTCTGAGGCCTTTCTCTTTATTTGTGCGCTTTTTACTTGAATTGCGAAAAAATAATTTGGTTGATGGTTTCTCATTTTCCTTGACTTTCCTTGACAGATATCACCCAATTTCAAAAAAAAAAAGTTACATTAACTTAATTGTTTTTAGGTTGATACTTTAATTCCATTTTTTTTTCAGGAGTCGCAGAAACTACGAATATAATGTATCATAGGACAACTGGTAAAGAAATAACACCACTTTCTTTTAAGCCGAATAATGCCCCCACTTATGCATCTGTGTTTTTCGAGAATAATCAGAAACAGCCACCCGTTGTTGTAATTCCGAAGAAACCCAAGGAAACTAATGACCAACATATTAAGCTCCTAATTTTAGATCACTTCCAAAGAAGTGTGGCCGTGGGTTCAGATGTCATAAAATGTTATCTTTCGTCCGTCCTGAAAAAAGATACCGTAAAATCCAAGGAAAAGTGGATGTCATTCGGCGTCAAAATATGTGAAAAAGAGGAGGACATAACTCCTTTGAGTTTGATTAAAATTGAGGAGGGGGGATCAGTGCAAGAAATTGACAAGACCAGCTTGAAGAGCGAAGACGACATAACAGACGATCGATGGCTAGTATGATGATTTTCGGCTTGTACCGAATAAGTATATCACCAACGTTGGGAAATTACAGGGATACTCTTAGTTTAAGATTGAAATCTTTGGGATCCTCTATCACACACAAATGGAAAGTTCCCAACCCAAACGTTGCTCTAGGATGGGAAAGAGACAGTTCATTTTTGTCACTAGCAGCTGCGTGCGACATGTTCTGGAACAAACACCCTGAATCCTCATTTGCACTCTCCAGATTTGGTACCATCATTACCAGATCAAAGGATTCCTCCATAATTTCCTCAATAATTCATATGACAAATGTGGCCAATATGAACTTCGATGACTTGATGGACTGGATTTTTGACAAAACAATGGGGGATGAGTTCAGGAAAATCTTTAAACCTGACGAAGAATTGGATTATAGATTCTCTTATGTCCATTACATTTCCGCTCTGAGATTAGCTCTCAAATCTCCGTATTCTGCAACCGAGTCACCTATGCTGCATATCTGGATCCACATGACTTGTGCTTTGTTGGGCTCTACAAGATCCATCTGTGCCAGAATTCCCGAAGAAGTGGGCTTACCAAAGATAAGAATTTTCGCAACTTTGGTTGCATTCTCGAGAAGAGAGACTGTTCTCAAACCGAAAAACAAAGGACAGAACACAGCTGACTCAGCATCCGGTATTGAAGAGACTTCTGGAGAGTACTGGTATATGAAATTCATCTCAAACGGCAGCAAGCTAACTACAGAGCAAACAGATTTCTACAATGAAAGAGCTGAGGCCATGAAAACCGGAGTTAGAGAAAGGACAATTGGAGAGTGGATTACCAAAAACAAATTCTGACTCGAATGTGAGACAAAGGTTTAAAAGGAAGTGCAGTTCATTTGTAGCAATGTTTGTAAGTCCTGTATGAAAAAAAGTTACATTAACTTAATGGTTTTTAGGTTGATACTTTAATCAAATTTTTTTTTTTGAACTTCCAATGCATAATTTGTCGAAAAGTAATACATTTTGTATCATAGCCTTTCAATCATTATGCCTTGGAATATTTTCAACTTGGAAATAGAGTAGTAAAATTACAGGAGACGACCTCTTAGATCTCTTGCACATAAGAAAAGAAAAAAACGAGTTTTTTCGTGCTTGTTGGAGGTCTATATTTTTTTTTGTTATGAAAGATCTACTTTTACCGTAAAAGAAATTAATTTATTATTAACCGACTGTTTAAAAGTAATAGTAGTTAGATTAGATTTGAACAGTCTAATTCACGGTCATTTGGAATACTTAATATTGGCCCTTGGCCTGAAGTCTGGTTTATTTCAGATTTTAATAGGTGTCGAGTCATAAATGTCAATCGATATTCTTGGCTGCTATTTCCATGAATATCTTCGATGTGTATTAAATACCGTTTTAGGGTTTCGGGGAGTGTTAGATTAGCCAAAGTGTAGTGAATTACTGTTTTTCCCATCACTAAACGTATGTTTTTTCTACACAACTCCTTTAAACTTGGGTTATTTGGAGTAATACGAACTTCTTTGAAAATCAGTTGTTTATGGAAGCATAGCGGATTTCTGCAGTTTATTATTTTTTCATATATTTGAATATCTTTCCCTTTTACTAATTTTGACCCAATGTTTTCATCTATTGTATAAAACTTACTAATTAAACGTTTTAATTCTTCGTACTGTTCTACATATAAGTAATGAATCGAGTTATTAATCCAGTAATAATTGTGTATATTATTATTTTCGTAGATTTTAAAGAGAAGATTTTTGTCAAATATCCTATAATCTACCTCCATTAGCATTGCTAAGAATTTTAAAGGCCGAGGCAACTCGAAATTTTCTTATGCAAGTGGTAACCACAAATTTGCACATATTAGAGACGCAATTAACGGATATTTCTTTGAGGGAATTGAACAAAGAAGTACTGCAAAATTTTAGAGGGTAAATCTATGCCTGTATCCATAGTCTTTTCTCATTACCTCTGGCGAAAAAGTACCTATTAGCAATATAACCATTATTTCAATTATCAATTATCACTAGGGATAATCGGAACGCGCAGTAAGGAACGAAGAATATCGTAACGCAAGTTTCTTACTGCATTTTTTATAGCTGATTCTAAGATTTTTTCGTTTGCCTCATGACTTCTATTTGAAAGATCTGGTAAGCTCTGTGTTTTATTTGGCAGCCAAAAGTCTCGTCTTGTGGGTGCTTGGTTTTGGACCAATTCCAAAGTTTTAAAACATTAGGATCTGTATTGTATAAGTTTGTTTTATACATTTCCCCTGGTTAGTATAAGCGGTTAGTTGAGTAGATTTTTACCTGATTTGGTTTCCTTCTGGTTACGGATCTAAAAATAATATTTTGTACTTTAGAATTTAAATTTTTTTTTGGAAGGCAACACGTTTTTATATGCGTCTTTTTTGATTGTTTAGATTTTTTTCGTTTTAAGAAAATTTTATCCCCCTTTAAGGCATATTCTTGTGCGCTCGGGTCGTATAAAAACTTTGCGTAATGCCGGATTTTCTCTAATGGATAATGTACCCCTTCGTATTTAATACAATTTATATTTTCTTCGATTTTATAGCATATTTTCGGGTTTTTACATTTATCAATTAAAAGGAGGTCTGTTTGGGTTGGGCCTTTGCAAAACCATTAGCAGATATTAATTTTTTTCTGTAATTTTCTTATTGTTAATTGTAACCTTGTCAAGTTCTTCCCTTTTTTGCTTTTGTTCGAGTATTTGTTTTTTACTTCTCCTCTTGCGGGTCGATATTTTGGGCTGTTTGCTAACTTTAGCCCAAATTTATACGTGTGAGGTTTAAATTTCGTTAAATCATAATTTAGGTACCAGCTTTCTGCGAATACTTCTTTGCCATTTTCGTCTTGAACTAACATTGCGGCCGAATAGATTATATTTTCTTTAGCATGAATAATTGAAACAAATTCTGTGTCTATAATTGCTTTGGCCATTATTACGGAACAAATTAGATTATTAATTAATAAAGCTGGAATTAGTAACTAAGAAAATTGATATTGAGAAAGTATTTAAGCGCGACCTTAATATAGCGGGGGGGATTGGATGGGATTTTTAGGAAATTTTCAGTGTGAATAATAAGTTGTTTTTACTTTGTCGGGTAAATTATCCGACAATAATTTCAAAAGGTCTTATATTCGGGTAGAATTACGAGTCTTGATCTTACTTGAACAAAGTAGATTCGATTCCAAATGTAAATGCGTATCGCAAGTTATAGCTTCATTAAAGACGTTTTTAGTTAAAAGTTAATTTGTCGGATGTCACTAAATTTATTCAATAGCAAGAAACGAATCAAGAATATGCCAAAAAGGAGTGTGGGAACGATAATTGAAAAGTATTGCAAAGTAAATTGGACAAATTTGGCTTTGACCACAATTCACGAGGACGCTTGTTGTCACTGGACTATTTGTAATTTATTAATAATTTTTGATTTTGTTTAAGGCTACTAATGAGTTTTAATTGACTATTGTTTGATGGTTATCTCTATAAGCCTTTATGTTTTGCAATATTTTAATTTTTACGTTAGATAAGAGGACAGCGATTCCTGTAGGGTAAGTGTTAGTTATACTTGTGTTAATAAGCTTTTCCGTTAAGGAATTATTATTGCGGTAGACTATGTTAACAAAATAGTAGCACCTTTTTTGATTATTCTTGTTTTAAAAAATAATTCGGGACCTACTTACAAAATTGAGCGCTTTTTGATAAAGCAGGCCAATTTTTCAATTTTTGATTAGGCAGATTTCCTGAAAAGTATTTTCTTTAGGGATATTTTCAAAGGGGTGGAATTATCTGGAGGATTTTTCTATAGAATGAGGGGATTTTCTGCGAGAGAAATTACCCTTGAGAGAATTTTCTGTGGATGAAATTCTTCATGGCAGAATTTTCTGGGAGGGGGACTTTCGAATGGGTTCGTTCCATTTGGGGGATGCTGGGAAATAAATTCCACGTAGGATAGATATCCGCCATAATAAGGAAAATGATCAGAAACTATATAAAAAAAAGTCTATTTTCGAATAAAAGTAGGCTAAGGAGAATTTTTCCAGGTGAAATTTTTCAAAGGAAATTTTCCGGAAGGAATTTTTTTTAGCAAAAAGCGAATTGTCTCTGGGGGGGGGATTTTTACAAATGAGAATCTTTCCATAGGAGAATCCCTGGGAGACTTTTCCATGGAATGGGAGGCGTATTTACATTTTAAACAATTTAATAAAATCGAAAGAGTCTCAATTTTTTTTCTCTTTATAGATTTATTCTCTATAAAGAATTTTTTTTAGCAAAAAGCGAATTGTCTCTGGGGGGGATTTTACAAATGAGAATCTTTCCATGGGAGAATCCCTGGGAGACCTTTCCATGGAATGGGAGGCGTATTTGCATTTTAAACAATTTAATAAAATCGAAAGAGCCTCAATTCTTTTGAATACTTATTATTCTCTTTTTTATTTTTTTTTCTATTTTTTGTTTTTTAGTTTTTTTCTTTTTTAGTTTTTTTTTTTACACAAATGACGACCGGGACACAGGGAATATAAATGACAACCAAGACACAGGGACACAACTACAACGCGACGCCGGGGTTACAGGGGGATATATAAATGACGACGGGGACACAGGGAATGTTCGATTAGCAACCACCATCAACAAAGCTCAAGGCCAATCGTTACAAAAATGTGGTATAGATCTGAATACGGATTGTTTTCCCATGTACAATTATTATGTTTTGGTAAACCTGACAATCTATTTGTATGGACAGACAATGTGACAGCAAAGAATGTTGTATATTCGCAAGTTTTACATAGTTAAAAATACAACTACAATGGCGTGTAACTAATATGGCACGTAACGACTTACGCGCGCGGGGGGTGGGGGGTTGCTGGGGGAGTGCGATTCGCAAGTTTTACGTTGTTAAAAACACAACTACAATGGCGCGTAACGACTTACGCGCGCGGGGGGGGGGGAAGCGCCCCCACTAACTAGGTGTTGGGATGGCTCGAAGCGCCATCCCAACAGCAGGTTTTTATATATATATATATAGAAGATATAGATAGATGTTCTATTGAGAAATGTTTGAATGTTTAAAATTAACTTTCCATAAAGAGCACTTAATTGAGAACAAACTGAATAACTTTGTAGAGTCAGTATATTAATTTGTAACTTTCTAGAAATTATAAGGGAGAATATCAATTGGTTAAAATAGTAATATTCACACTCTACTACTATTACTATTACTATTACTTACTACTACTACTACTAGTTGTACTATTGCCCCTCTTCAAGCTAAAACTACTGCTTATGCAGTGATTGCTACCAAGACTGATTTTAAATGATACAGAATATTAAAATGATACTACTTTAGTAATTCACCGCTATTACTGCTCTTACTGCTCCTACTATTACCGCGACTAATTGTGATTATAATAAATGCCTATGCCTATAAAAATTAGGCATGGGGTTGTCTGCTCTACTCATGTGAATTTTTTTTTTTTTTTTTTTTTTAGGGTGACTCCGTTATACAAAATTCAACATCTTATACTTCATGAAGGCCTTTGCACAAAATTTATTCTCAAAATTCAAATCAAGGTTTACACCAAAACATTTTAATGCAACATACGTTTTAGTTGCATTTTAATGCAACTAGACGGAAGTTGAGCTATTTCTTCAAGGGAAGTTTTTTTTAGTTTTAAAACTGCGACGGTATTCTTCTTTTCCAAAAAATAAAAATTGCACTAGACACACTGGTATTTTTTTCTGCCGAATAGACGTGATAATAAATCAATATCTTTCCTGATTCTCATTCCACATATGTCTTTTAATGTTTGATGTAGTGGCAAATGATTTTCGTAGTTTGCCATAGTGGTAATTTTAGGTAGACACGAAGCCATAATTAAGAAAGCTCGCTTTAATAATGGACTGCTTTCATATTTCATGGAAAATTGAAATTCTTCGTCAAGAAAATCTTTCAAATTGGTAACAATTTCTGAATATGGCGTATCTGGAGAAGAATCTAGGCGTAGAAGGTCTCTTTCCCAACAATCTCTTACTACAGTGGCTAACTTGTCTGAATCCGTCCCATTTAACAACAAATATCTTATAAAATCAAAAATACGAGCCTCTGTTGCAACAGTTAATAATTCACTTCCAAAAAAGGTACAGCAGTCTATTTTTATTTTTTCACCAAATTGTGGATTTGCTCCATTTTCCAAAAGTATGGTCACCAGTGAGATATTTTTTTTAAAGCGATATCTAACGGTGTTTCTTTTTCACGATTCAGAGTATTTAAACAGCACCATACTTGATAAGCATGTCAACAAGTTCAGTTTGATAATCATGTTCGTTTAAAACAGTAAAGTGTAGACAGTAATCACAGTTTCCCTTTCTTCAAATATTCTTTGACCTCCTTTAATTTTTGGGAAACATTGAGGCTTTTACAGCCTCAAGAAAAAGTTTATCTTGGTCGGTATGGAACACAGGTAAATTAGCTATGGTTGGTAATTCACACAAGTCACTGGTTTTGCGTTTCTTATCAGCAGATAAAGCTGGTTCATTGTTGTCCAAATTGCAGGATAAACTTGCACCATTATGCAGAATATATTGCATTAAGTGAAAATTCTTTTGGTTTATAGCAATGTCTACAAGTCTTTTATTGGGTTTGCACAGTCTTGGATTTGCCCCACGTTCTAGAAGATATTCGACTAAACTTTTTTTTCCTGTTCTCACTGCAATATACAACGGAGTTTCATCGGCCTCATTAAAAGTATGAATTTCGACTCCATTCTTTATCAGTAAGTCGCAAATGTCGCGACTTCCAAACCGAACAGCATTGTGCAAATACAGACAACTTTTGGGACTTGCTCCTTTTTCCAAAAGGTATTATACCAAATACCATTGATTTTTTTTTTACAGCCTTGAGAAGATCAAAATCTAAAGGATTGTCACTTCCGTAGATTTTTTCTTGTTGTTTCATCATAGGAAGTAATTTTTTAAACTGAGCAAAGTACTAGAAACGGCTATTTTATTTCCTGAAATTAAAAAATAAATTAAAAAATCTAAAATAAAATGGTAAAATTACTCCACAATTACAGAATAAATTTTTCCCCCGGGGCAAGTTTTGTCCAAAATTTCATGGTCTACCAAAATTACATAAGCAAGGACTTCTTTTAACGCCCATCGTAGCTAGTACGACAGCCCCCGCTTCCAATATTGGAAAATAGTTCAAATATCTCAAAAAATATAATTATCAATGGTTTTAACATCGTTTCTATGCATTGTGTTGGGGTTTCTATGCACTGCATAAGCAATAGTTTTAGCTTTAAGAGGAGCAATAGTACTACACAGGGACACAACTACAATGGCGCGTAACTAATATGGCGCGTAACGACTTACGCGCGCGAGGGGGCTTAGGGGGGCGAAGCGCCCCCACCAACTAGGTGTTGGGGTGGCGCGAAGCGCCACCCGAACACCTTAAATTTATATTTAAATTATAATAAAATTTAATAATAAATTTATAAAATATTTAATTATAAAATTAAATTTTTAAGCTTTTTTAGCTTATATTTTAATTTATATTTAATTTATATTATATTTATAAACTATAACACCAATAAACTTAAAAAACGCATCAAAAATTGTTTATATGCATTTTGTTATGTTTCTATGAGTCGGAAAGAAACTCCTGGAAGGGATAGGTACAAAGGTGGCACTCTCTCAACACGGCCTTGTCTCTGATCAACATGGAGATAAGCAGGGTTGGTTTTAAAGCTTGACGCATCTAGGCCCAAGTGTTTTTGTTGCTCCGTTTTTGTGAGATTTTCGGTGAAATACGGGGATAGTGGAAGCACTGGACAGAACGCAACTGATGAGCCAAAAGTAATCAGAGAGAGGGGTGATATCTAACTCTCAGCTGCCATACCTGGGAGACATCTGACAGTTTATATGCGGCTAAGGAATTCCTGTGTTGATTTAAATCACTTTTCTGTGCTTAGGTAACAGGGCGGCGGGGTGCACCTGGCACTTTGACGATAAATCACATCAGTCCAGTTTTATTCCGACAAAAATCACTCAGTGATAATTGACTGCGACCCCTGGCATTTTCTGCCCTTAGGCTCGGGCCTAGTGGGCCTAGACATATGTCATTACTTCCACTATTGCTAAATTTTTAAGGGTTTCTCAATTTTTTTTTCTAAAAAAAAACAGTGTTCCCTTAAATCTGCTCAGAAAATTATCAATCGTAAATATTCTATTCTTCAGGACAATTCCCGGAGAATTCGGATAGTGCAAACAGTGACAAAAGTGTACTTAGCCTAAATGTGAGAGAGGCGTCAGGGGAGTTCTATGATGGAGGGGGCTTAAACGGGCAAATACTGCAGAATATTTTGTTTTTTAGTATTATGTAGTTATTAGAATACTTCGGTATACTATACTACGTATAGGCAAGAAATACTATCTACATAGAATACTATCTACGTATAGGCAAGTGAAAACTTCGAAAAGAATGAAAGGAATTTGATTGACTTTGAAAAAAGACAATTCAAGTTTTACGAGAAAAGGGAGAAAGAACTAAATAATTTCAAGAATTGCAAATTTTTAAAACCTATGAAATGTTTGACTAAATTTTTAAATTCTGGATGAAAACATCCTTGTTTCCTTTCTATAAAATCCTTTCTCTAAGTAAAAAAAAAGAATCAGTAATAATGTTTTTTTCTTCAGTGGATTTACCTTCTGCGTTTGCTTAATTTTGATACTTTTTCTGGATGTCCTTAATATTTCCTTTAATTTGTGTAAAATTTTATACTTTGACACTGTTTTAACACACAAAACTAGGTAAATATTTGATTTTTTGATAACTGATCATGAGCACAGTTTAATGTTATATATTCTCTACTGTGATCATAAGTAACAACATAGAAGGCGAAAATTTTTGTCAAATATCCACCTAGCGGAAAATACTTTTGTAAAATAGATGGCATTAAAAAGCTGAAAACACAGATGTGGAATTTAATAAATAAGTTTCGCCTTCTTTCTCTAAAACTACTATATTAAGGTTATCTTAAGAGATGAATTTAATAAAAAAGTACGATTATTTCTACCATACGGATTTTTTGACAGAATTTCAAATTCTATATCTTAAACTAATATTGAAGTAACTTGGCCATCTTATTTTTTAGAATATAAGATATTGATTTACATGCAGGTTTACGTGCAGGTTTTCAAGAAGAAACATAAAACAATATGATAGGCAGCATCGCTCTATAATAGCTAGAAATATAATCAAAACTTTAAAAGAAGCTAGTTAGATTCAATGAAAGTTCTAGTGCTCTTTTTAAGATTAAATAAAAAAACAAGTTTTTTTTTATCTGAAAGTAAGGAGCGACATTAAAACTTAAAACGAACAGAAATCACTTCGTATATGAAAGAGGCTGCTTCCTCATCAACGCCCCGCTCTTTACGCTAAATTTTGACTCTTTCTCTCAATTCTTCTTTTTAAAACAGTAAAAAACTTTAGCGTAAAGAACGGGGCGTTGATGAGGAAGTAGCCTCTCTCATAAACGAAGTAATTTCTGTTCGTTTTAAGTTTTAATGTTGCTCCTTACTTTCAGTTAAAAAAACTTGTTTTTTTTATTTAATTTCTGAACGTTTTTGAATCAATGCATGTTTTAATTTTGGCTCTCCGCAGAGGAATAATCAAAACGAAATTTGCATATTTTAAACTCCATTTAAACTCCACTATATGTATACACTAGAGTAATCTAGGCAGAGATTTCTTTACATTATCTGTCCCTACAGGAGTCCATGTAGTCAATTACTGAAACAATAAAACAGGAATCATGCATAAGAAACAGAAATTAGACCCAGCAACTGCCAACACAGAGTTGGCTAGCAGGCCTAATGAGAATGTAAAGTGTCCAAACTTCCAATAAAGTCTGTTTATAAAAATAAATAGAAGTTTATAGAAGTTTAATAGAAGTTTAATAAATAAGTATCCTCAATTGTACAAGTCACCTTAATAATCAACCTTAAAATCAACATCAATAAATATAGTACAAACATGACATTGTCAGTCAAACAAGACATTGTCAGTCAGTCATCATTGTCAAATATAAATTTAAGGTGTTCAGGTGGCGATTTGCGCCACCCCAACACCTAGTTGGTGGGGGCGTTTTGCGCCCCCCTCCCCAAGCCCCCCCGTGAGCATAAGTCGTTATGCGCCATATTTGTTACCTGCCATTGTAGTTGTGTCCCTGTGTCCCACCTGTGAGCATACATATATATATATATATATATATATATATATATATATATATATATATATATATATATATGTTTTTAACTAAGTAAAACTAGGGTATATACAACATTCTTCTCTGTCCCATTGTCTGTCCATATAAATAGATTGTCAGGTTTAGCGACTCTTGAACATGCAACACATGGATTAAATTTAGTTAATTTATTTTTTCTCCTGTGTTTAACCTTATTTAATGTATTTAAGTAATGCTTTAAAGAAAACGGGTTTTGATATATTTTATTTACTTTATAATTTTCTATAAGCTTAATTGCATAATAATATTGATATTTTCTTTGCTAATTTTAAAAACAATAAAATTGAATTGGTATTTAAGGTATCAACTTAATGAAAAATTTCTATTTAACCTAAAAAAAATACTTCAACATACTAAACGTACAATAATAGGGTAAGCGATTTTTGGAAGGGTGAGAGGGGGGTCAGGGCTGTAAACTCAATTTTAGACTAATATCAAACAGTTTTTGACAACAAACTGTAAGCGAGGACTGACTCGGCCCAATAGTTACGAAAACTCTAAAAAACGGTAACAACAGTAATGGTAACAGTATTAAGTGGTAAACAATGACATTATGATAGCAATAGATGCATCAGAAGAATTGGCTTCTTATGCTTATTACATAAAAAAACTAGTTTTTCTAACTAAAAGTAAGGAGCGACATTAAAACTTAAAACGAACAAAAATTACTCCGTATATGAAATAGGTTGTCTCCTCCACAATCCTTCGCTCTTTTTGCTAAAGCTTTTAATTGTCTTAAAAAGCAGAATTGTGGTAAAGAGTCAAACTTTAGCGTAAAGAATGAAGGATTGCGGAGGGGACAACCCTTTTCATATACGGAGTAATTTCTGTTCGTTTTAAGTTTTAATGTCGCTCCTTACTTTTAGTTAGAAAAACTAGTTTTTTTTTATGTAATTTCTGAACGTTTTTGAATTAATGCATGTTTGATTTTGGCTCTCCACACATAAATTATTAAAATGAAATTTATATTTTAATTCCTTTTTTGTCTAAATGGCTTTCTCTTAGTTCTGATCAGACGATTTTGAGAAATATGGGATGGGGAAGGAGGCCTAGTTGCCATGCAATTTTTTGGTTACACAAAAAGACAACTGTAAATTATAATTTTTAACGAATTTTTTTATTAGTAAAAAATATACGTAACTTAAGAATTTACTTACGTAACAAACTTTTATATTCTTAAATTTGTATTATGTATATGAGGGGGTTTGTACCCTCGTTAATACCTCGCTCTTTACACTAAATCGTAAGTATTGTGCCGATTCTTTAAGAATGACCCCTGAATCCGAAACGCCGTAGAATAAATAGTTGAAATTACTGAAAATACTTTAGCATAAAGAGCGAGGTATTTATCTCCTCCTAAATACCTCGCTCTTTATGCTAAAGTGTTTTTAGAACCCCTCATATAAGTAATAATCTCTGTTCGTTTTAAGTTTCAATGGTACTCCTTACTTTCAATTGAAAGAATGTTTCCATGTTTATTTTTTCATTTTTTTTATAGAAATTTTAGAAAATCCTGCGCCCTTTTCATTGAATTTCTGTTCCCCCATGATATATTTCTCCAAGGAAAGATCCTCCCACAGAGCCCTCTCCCCTCAACCCCATCCCCAAAACCAAAAAAAAAATCCCCTGAAAACGACTGTACATTTCCCAATAACCATTATTATATGTAATCACTGGTCGAAGTTTGTAACTTGCAGCCCCTCCCCCAGGAACTGTGGGGGAGTAAGTCATTCCCAAAGACATAGTTATTATGGTTTTTGACTCTGTGGAACAAAATGGCTATCTCAAAATTTTGATCTGTTGACTTTGGAGAAAAAATGAGCGTGGGAGGGGGCCTAGGTGCCCTCCAATTTTTTTGGTCACTCAAAAAAGGCGCTAGAACTTTTCATTTCCGTTAGAATGAGCCCTCTTGCAACATTCTAGGACCACTTGGTCGATACGATGACCGCTGGGGAAAAAAAAAAAACAAATAAACACGCACCCGTGATTTGTCTTCTGGCAAAAAAATACGAAATTCCACATTTTTGTAGATAGGAGCCTGAAAATTTCTCTATAGGATTTTCTGATACGCTGAATGCGATGGTGTGATTTTCGTTAAGATTCTGTGACTTTTAGGGGGTGTTTTCCCCAATTTTCTAAAATAAGACAAATTTTCTCAGGCTCGTAACTTTTGATGACAAAGACCAAATTTGATGAAACTTATATATTTAAAATCAGCATAAAAATCCGATTCTTTTGATGTATATTTTAGCATCAAAATTCCGTTATTTAGAGTTTCGTTTACTATTGAGCCGGGTCGCTCCTTACTACAGTTCGTTACCACGAACTGTTTGATTCCAAAAATATAAAATTTATTAAGTTTAGTTTTACATAATAAAAGCTATGAGCCTGAGAAAATTTGTGTTTTTTTTCCGAAAAAGGAGAGGAACTCCCCCCCCCCCCAAAAAAAAATATTAACCTCAATGAAAATCATACTATCAGATTCAGTATCAAAAAGCCCTGCCGTAGAGGTTTTAAACTCCCATCTGCAAAAATGTGGAGTTTTGTACGTTTTTTCTTTTCGTCAGGATGATCGTTTCAAACCAGTGGTCTTTGAATATCGGGAAAGGTATTGCTTGAATGGAAATTAAAAGTTTCATTGCCCTTATTAAGTGACCAGAAATATTGAAGAGCAACTATTCCCCACCCATGCCCCCTTTTCCTAAAATACCCCCAATCAAAATTTTGAGATAGCCATTTTTGTTCAACCTAGTTAAAAAGTCAAATAATTATACACCTGGAGACGATATGACAAACCCACGGCCCCCAAGGAAAGGGCTGTAAGCTAATTTATTTGCCTATTATTTGGCAAATGTCTCCCGGAAAAGTATTTTCCACCCATGCCCCCTTTTCCTAAAATACCCCCAATCAAAATTTTGAGATAGCCATTTTTGTTCAACCTAGTTAAAAAGTCAAATAATTATACACCTGGAGACGATATGACAAACCCAAG
Organism: Artemia franciscana; assembly: GCF_032884065.1. NCBI lineage: Eukaryota > Metazoa > Arthropoda > Branchiopoda > Anostraca > Artemiidae > Artemia > Artemia franciscana. Next base: position 3,859,049 of record NC_088880.1, on the reverse strand, counting down.
GCCCCCAAGGAAAGGGCTCTCCGGGAAAAGTCTCCCGGGGATTCTCCTATGGAAAGATTCTCATTTGTAAAATCCCCCCCACAGACAATTCGCTTTTTGCTAAAAAAAAATTCCTGCCGGAAAATTCCTTTGAAAAATTTCAGCTGGAAAAATTCTCCTTAGCCTACTTTTATTCGATTTTTTTTTTTATATAGTTTCTGATCGTTTTCCAAATTCTGCCGGATATCTACCCTACGTGGGATTTATTTCCCAGCATCCCCCAAATGGAACGACCCCATTCGAAAGTCCCCCTCCCAGAAAATCCTGCCATGAAGAATTTCACCCACAGAAAATTCTCTCAAGAGTAATTTCTCTCGCGGAAAATCCCCTCCTTCTATAGAAAAAATCCCCCAGATAATTCCACCCCTTTGAAAATTTTCCCTGGATAATTTCCCTGGAACATCTCCATATGCAGAAATTCAGACAGCAAAGAGAGAGTAAGCCAAAAAATTTATTCCCTACAGGAATTCTGGAAAATCCTCCCTGCCTCAACTTTCCCATTGATAGTGAATCTTTGGAAACTACCACCTCCACAAAAAATTCTTCCCGTGTAAAATCTCTCCTCTCCAAAAACTGTCTCTTTATTTCCTAATAACGAATGCTGTATGTAAATAATAGGCAAACATATTAGCTTACAGCCCTTTCCTTGGGGGCCGTGGGTTTGTCATATCGTCTCCAGGGGTATAATTATTTGACTTTTTAACTAGGTTGAACAAAAATGGCTATCTCAAAATTTTGATCGGGGGTATTTTAGGAAAAGGGGGCATGGGTGGGGAATAGTTGCTCTTCAATATTTCTGGTCACTTAATAAGGGCAATGAAACTTTTAATTTCTATTCAAGTAATACCTTTCCCGATATTCGAAGACTACTGGTTTGAAACGATCATCCTGACGAAAAGAAAAAACGTACAAAACTCCACATTTTTGCAGATGGGAGTTTAAAACCTCTACGGCAGGGTTTTTTGATACTGAATCTGATAGTATGATTTTCATTGAGGTCAATATTTTTTTTTTGGGGGGGGGAGTTCCTCTCCTTTTTCGAAAAAAAAACACAAATTTTCTCAGGCTCATAGCTTTTATTATGTTAAACTAAACTTAATAAATTTTATATTTTTGGAATCAAACAGTTCGTGGTAACTAATTGTAGTAAGGAGCGACCCGGCTCAATAGTAAACGAAACTCTAAATAACGGAATTTTGATGCTAAAATATACATCAAAAGAATCGGATTTTTATGCTGATTTTAAATATACAAGTTTCATCAAATTTGGTCTTTGTCATCAAAAGTTACGAGCCTGAGAATATTTGTCTTATTTTAGAAAATTGGGGAAAACACCCCCTAAAAGTCACAGAATCTTAATGAAAATCACACCATCGCATTCAGCGTATCAGAGAACCCTATAGCGAAATTTTCAGGCTCCTATCTACAAAAATGTGGAATTTCGTATTTTTTTTGCCAGAAGACAAATCACGGGTGCGTCTTTATTTGTTTTTGTTTTTTTTTTCCCAGGGGTCATCGTATCGACCAAGTGGTCCTAAAATGTTGCAAGAGGGCTCATTCTAACGGAAATGAAAAGTTCTAGTGCCCTTTTTAAGTGACCAAAAAAATTGGAGGGCACCTAGGCCCCCTCCCACGCTCATTTTTTCTCCAAAGTCAACAGATCAAAATTTTGAGATAGCCATTTTGTTCCACAGAGTCAAAAACCATAATAACTATGTCTTTGGGAATGACTTACTCCCCCACAGTTCCTGGGGGAGGGGCTGCAAGTTACAAACTTCGACCAGTGATTACATATAATAATACCTAAAATTGAATGGCATAAAGAGCGAAGGATTGCGGAGGAGACAACCCATTTCATATACGGAGTAATTTCTGTTCGTTTTAAGTTTTAATGTCGCTCCTTACTTTTAGTTAGAAAAACTAGTTTTTTTTTATGTAATAAGCATAAGAAGCCAATTCTTCTGATGCATCTATTGCTATCATAATGTCACCGTTTACCACTTACTACTGTTACCATTACTGTTGTTACCGTTTTTTAGAGTTTTCGTTACTATTGGGCCGAGTCAGTCCTCGCTTACAGTTTGTTGTCAAAAACTGTTTGATATTAGTCTAAAATTGAGTTTACAGCCCTGACCCTCCCCCCTCTCACCCTTCCAAAAATCGCTTACCCTATTATTGTACGTTTAGTATGTTGAAGTATTTTTTTTAGGTTAAATAGAAATTTTTCATTAAGTTGATACCTTAAATACCAATTCAATTTTATTGTTTTTAAAATTAGCAAAGAAAATATCAATATTATTATGCAATTAAGCTTATAGAAAATTATAAAGTAAATAAAATATATCAAAACCCGTTTTCTTTAAAGCATTACTTAAATACATTAAATAAGGTTAAACACAGGAGAAAAAATAAATTACCTAAATTTAATGCATGTGTTGAAAGATAAACGCTTCCAGAAATAACAAATTATTAAAGAAATGGATATTTTTCAAAATAGCCTTTAATGTTTTTCTTAATACGCATGATTTCCAACAAATTATATAAATTTTCAAAAATTCTTTTTAACATGTTTTGAGATTATCTGGGGAAGATAGTTAGACCAAAAATTTTTACAACTGAAAAGTGAACATGAAAAACAAAAAATATCAATGTATAAACCTAAGCATTTCCCAGGCCCTGGTGGGATCATTTGAGCAAAAGGATATCCTTGAAAAAAGTATAAAATTCGGACTAAATCCTAAAAAACTACACATAGAAGAAATAATTTCAAAGATAGAGACAGGGATTAAAAAGTCTTCAAAAGATGTTAAGATGATTTAAGACTGGGGGTCAAGAATATTTGAAAAATATAGATTGAAAATATGAATATAGATATATATAGATACGTAACCAGACTATGTGTGTTTGTTTGTCATATGACGCATATGACGTCTAAAAAATAAAGAAGAAAAAGAAAACTAAAAAAAGAAAAAAAAAGAAAAATGGTAAAAAACTAAAAAAACTAAAAAAATAAAAAAAAGTAAAAAAAGAAAAAAAGCTAAAAAAAAAACTAAAAAAGCTACAAAATTAAAAAATATAAAAAACTAAAAAAGAAAAAAATTAAAGCATTTTTGTTTTTGTGTATGTTTTAGGGTTTGCATATGACGTCTTAAAAGAAAACTAAAAAGAAAAAAAAGAAAAAAGGTAAAAAACTAAAAAGAAAAAAAGCTAAAAAAAATAAAAAAGCTACAAAACCAAAAATAGAAAAAACTAAAAAGAAAAAATTAAAGCATGTTTGTTTTTTTGTATGTTTGAGGGTTTGCATATGACACCTGAAAAATAAAAAAAGAAAATGAAAAATAAAAAAAAAGAAAAAGGTAAAAAACTAAAAAAAGAAAATAAAAAAGGTAAAAAAAACTAAAAAGTAAAAAGCTAAAAAAGCTACAAAACTTAAAAAAAAGAAATTTTTTTAAAAAAATAAAAAATAGAAAAAACTAAAAAAGAAAAAAACAAAAAAGAAAAAATTAAAAAAAAGAAAAAACTAAAAAAGAAAAAAAATAAAAAATAAAAATAAACTAAAAAACGAAAAAGAATAAAAAAGAAAACAAATCAATAAAAAGACCGGGAGACAAATGACAACCGGGACAGAGGGAATATAAATGACAAACGGGACGCAGGGAATATAAATGATGACCGGGACACAGGGAATATAAATGATTTTTGGTGTAAACTTTGATTTGAATTTTGAGAATAAATTTTGTGCAAAGGCCTTCATGAAGAATAACATGTTGAATTTTGTATAACGGAGTCACCCAAAAAAAAGCAAAATTCACATGAGTAGAGCAGACAACACCATGCCTAATTTTTATAGGCATAGGCATTTATTATAATCACAATTAGTCGCGGTAATAGTAGGAGCAGTAAGAGCACTAATAGCGGTGTATTACTAAAGTAGTATCATTTAAACTCAGTCTTGGTAGCAATCACTGCATAAGCAGTAGTTTTAGCTTTAAGAGGGGCAATAGTACTACTACTAGTAGTAGTAGTAGTAGTAGTAGTAAGTAATAGTAATAGTAGTAGAGTGTGAATATTGGTATTTTAACCAATTGATAATCTCCCTTACAATTTCTAGAAAGTTACAAATTAATATACTCACTCTACAAAGTTATTCAGTTTGTTCTCATTTTAATGTAACATTTAATAAATTCAATGGTGGTAACCATTTACTGAGTTACTCTAGACAGAAGTTGAACTAATTCTTTAAGAGAATTTTTGTTTAGTTTTAAAACCTTAAAACTACTGTATTCTTCTTTTCCAAACATTAAAAATCGCACTAGACACAGTGGTATTGATTCTCTGCCGAAAAGACATGATAATAAACTAATATCTTTCCGGATTCTAATTCCACATATGTCTTTTAATGCTCAGAGCTCTTATTTTAAAATCCCTGGTGAAGTCACCCAATTACGTAATGAAGCTGCCGCAAAAACTTCAAAAGCTCTATCATCAAGAAAAGGGCCTGTTGAAAAAATGATTAACCCGGGTAGAAGGGCTCTGAATAAAAATGAAAGAAAAAGTCCTAACTTTGGCTTTGAAAAGTTGAGAGCATCAGAATCTGTTAAGGCCGAACGTATTAGCAGTAGATTCTATGAAGAATCCAGCACAGGCATTTCAGAAATGGAATCACCAAGAAAAAGGTCATTTAAAGAAGTAAGAGACCCCGGCAGTAAGACTAAAAATTCAAAGAAAAGAAAAAATTGTGACAGGGCCATCGAAACTTCGACCGTGTCAGTCCCTTCGAAAGCTAAAATCATTTCTACCCAATTACAAAATGAATTTGGCAAATGCGCTTCAAAAATGGAACTGTCTAGAAAACGGCATTTTGAAGAGAGAAAAGGTAATTTAGAAGAAACAAGTGACAAAAGTCCTTCACAGACTGTGAATTCAGAACAAAGTAAAATTAGTTCATTGGCTTTTGAAGATTCTAGTTCGTCAGTACATGTCAAATCAAAATGTATTTCTACCAGACTAGATGACAAATCCGACATTTATATTTCTGGAAACGAATCGCTTAGAAAAAGGCCTTTGGAAGGAATGAGTAACCCAGGCACTGAGGGTGAAAACCCGCCCAAAAAACATTGTGACAGGAGCTTTAAAATTTCAAATGCGTTATTGCCTGTCAAACCTGAATCCAAGTCCACCCTCTTAATAGATGATTTGGGCACATTCACTTCAAAAATTAAAGCGTCAAGGAAAATGCATTTTGAAGAGAAAAAAAATTCTATAGAAGAAAGAAGTGACCAAGGTCTTAGTAAGGTTGTGAATCCAGAACAAATAAAAACTCATGACTTGATTTCTGAAAATTCAGATTCATCAGTACCTGTCAAGACAAAATGTATTTCTGTCCGATCATATGACAAATCAGGCTCTGAAAGTGAAGCGTTGAGAAAAAGAAATTTTGAAAAAATCAGTGATCCAGGCCCTGAGGCTGTGAATAAGAAAAAACGAAAAACGTGGGACGTCAGCTTTGAAAATTTAAGCACGTCAATGCCTGTCAAAGCTGAACTCGTTTCTAGACTATTACAAGATACATGGGATTACACATTAGATAATTATTACGAGACGCATTGCGTGTCTAATGGTAAACTAAGACTAAAAAAATCCAAGGAAGCTGATGAGTTGATTTTGGAACCTTATCTTAATCTGGCAAAACATATATTACTTAGCAAATCAGGGACTGAAGAAGACCTTTGGTGGGCTGAAAATTGGCTTAAATTGTTTGGCAAATCAGAGACTACAAAAGATCTTAAGAGGGCTTTAAAGCTAAAACAAATTGCAATAGCAAAAGTAAAACACCTTTTTCAAAATGATATCAAATTAGATTCAGTGAATGCAAGTAATAAAGCACTTTTAGACAATGCAATAAAAACCAAAAATTTGATTTTAATCAAATATCTTTCCTAAAATGGTGCTAAATTGGATACTGAGGATGGAAACAACGAAACACCTTTAATTAGAGCTATAAAAGCCAAAGAACTAGATTTAGTCCAATGTCTATTGGAAAGTGGGGCAAATCCCAACCGTGGGCTGTGTCTACACCATGCTGTTTTAACGGGAAGTAGTGAAGTGTGTTCCCTACTTTTGTATGCAGGGGCTGATTATAATCATATGAATGAGTTTCAAGAAACAGCGTTGGATTTGGCTGTGACAACAAAAAATTTGACATTAGTCAAATTATTAATGCCCCTAGGAGGGATCGATGAAGTGGAACTTCATCAGCGGTTACACTATATTGCTGGGATGGAAAGCAATTATATTAGTGAATTATTAGCTATTGCTGTAGAAGTTAATAGAAGGAAATTTATAAAGGTACTTGTGTCAAATGGGGCAAACTTTGGCCAGTGTTTACACATTGCTGTTGAGAATGAAAATAAATATACATGTGAGGAGCTTATCAAGAATGGTGCCGATATAAACGCCAGAAATGAAAAAAACGAAACACCTTTAGATTTAGCGCTAAAAACTGGAAAATTTGACATTGTCAAAGTTTTTGGGACTTGAGAAGTACACAAATTCTTGTTCAGCTCATACATTCTGTTTTTCTTCTTATTGGAGGAAATAATGATTACTCTGAAGATTTACTATTTTGTGCTGTAGAAGCGAATAACAGTTTTGCCTTTACTTTGCTTTTGTCAAATAGAGCAAGTCCAAAGAAGTTAGCAGATAAAGTAAAAGGGATTTTGGACCAAAGACAAAATACCTACGTTGTCAATCATTCCAATTCACCTCCTGTATTCTTAAACAATTTTGAAAATTTGCTGAAAAAACTCATTGAGTTTAGCTATATCAAAGATCATCCTATCAAATCAAAAGAAATATTAGTCCTGTCACTTTCTATATGCAGTATGTGTCTACCTGATGATCCTCTCCTAAAATGCAAGACATTAAAAGACGAATGTCGAAAGATAATCAGGGAAACGACAAATTTTTTTAGGGTATATGGCTCTATGAAAAATTTGGGCATACCAAAAAGTATGCAACGTTTCCTCTTTTGCGAAAAAGAATTGACGACTTTCAAATTGGGATCTTTTCACCAAAAATTTGTAGATCTGTTTGAAAATGAAGTGATTTTTGAGGTCGACAACTGTCAAATCTGCCCAATACTCTTGCATAAATATGGAAATATATAATAAAATAGGACCCTTAAGAAAAATGTATTTAGAAGAAGTAAGTGACAAAGGTTCTAGTGAGGCTGAGGATCTAGAACAAATAAAAACTCATGACTTGATTTCTGAAAATTCAGATTCATCAGTACCTGTCAAGACAAAATGTATTTCTGTCCGATCACAGACGAATCCAGGCTCTGAAAGTGAAGCGTCGAGAAAAAGAAAATTTGAAGAAATAAGTGATCCAGGCCCTGAGGCTGTGAATAAAAAAAAACGAAAAACGTGGGACGTCAGCTTTGAAAATTTAAGCACGTCAATGCCTGTCAAAGCTGAACTTGTTTCTAGACTATTACAAGATGCATGGGATTACACATTAGATAATTATTACGAGACGCTTTGCATTTCTAATCATAAACTGTTAGCAAAAAAATACAAGGAAGCTAATGAGTTGATTTTTGAACCTTATCTTAACCAGGCAAATCATATATTACTTAGCAAATCAGGGACTGAAGAAGACCTTTGGGTGGCTGAAAATTTGCTTAAATTATTTGGCAAATCAGAGACTACAAAAGATCTTAAGAGGGCTTTAAATCTAAAACAAATGCAATAGCAAAAGTAAAACACCTTATTCAAAATGATATCAAATTAGATTCAGTGAATGCAACAAATAAAGCACTTTTAGACAATGCAATAAAAACCAAAAATTTGATTTTAATCAAATATCTTTCCAAAAATGGTGCTAAATTGGATACTGAGGATGGAAACAACGAAACACCTTTGATTAGAGCTATAAAAGCCAAAGAACTAGATTTAGTCCAATGTCTATTGGTAAGTGGGGCAAATCCCAACCGTGCAGTGGATAAAATTAAAATTTTGATTTTTAGTATCCTGACGACTTTTGATACTAACGCAAAATCTCTTGAGCTGAAAACTGATGCTTCCAAGCACAGCCTTGGAGCAGAATTAAGTATTGGCGGACAAGTTGTTGCCTTTAGATCAGGAGCTGTAACATTGACAGAACAGAAAACGCCCCACTCTTTACGTTAAAGTTTTAAACTTTAGCGTAAAGAGCGGGGTGTTGATGAGGAAGCAGTCCCTTTCATATACGAAGTAATTTCTGTTCGTTTTAAGTTTTAATGTCGCTCCTTACTTTCAGTTAAAAAACTTGTTTTTTTTATTTAATTTCTGAACGTTTTTGAATCAATGCATGTTTTGACTTTGGGTCTCGGCAGAGGAATAATTAAAACAAATTTTGCATATTTATTTATTTGGCTAAATGGCTTTCTCATAGTTTTGATCGAATGATTTTGAGAAAAAAAGGAGTGGGGGAGGAAGCCTAGTTGCCCTCCGATTTTTGGTTACTTAAAAAGGCAACTAAAACCTATAATTTTTTACGAATATTTTTATTAGCAAAAGATATACGTAACTTATAAATTAGCTTACGTAACGAACTTTTGTATTCTCATGTTTTTATTACATATATGAGGGGTTCACCCCCTCGTCAGTACCTCGCTCTTTACACTAAAGCTTTCGTTAAAATTCGTATAAAAAAAAAAAAAAAACAATTCAAAAACGAACATATATACAGACCGGGACACCGGGACACAAATGACGACCGGGACACCGGGACACAAGGAATATAAATGACGCCCGGGACCCTCAAAGAGAAATCACAGACTGGGACACCGAGACACAAATGACGACCGGGACACAGGGAATATAGATGACGACCCGGACACAGGGACACAACTACAACAGGGACGCCGGGGGGCACAGGGGGATATATAAATGACGACGGCGACACAGGGAATGGTCGATTAGCAATCACCATCAACAAAGCTCAAGGGCAATCATTAGAATCATGAGGTATAGATCTGAATACGAATTGTTTTCCCATGGACCATTATATGTTGCATGTTCAAGAGTCGGTAAACCTGACAATCTATTTATGTGCACAGACAATGGGACAGCAAAGAATGTTGTATATTTGCAAGTTTTACGTAGTTAAAAACATGTATATATATATATATAATATATATATATATATATATATATATATATATATATATATATATATATATATATATATATATATATATATATATTTGTCTGTCTGTGGATCACGTGACGTCATGTTTCTGTGTCGGCTGACGTCATGAAATTAGTTGTCGTCATTTTTGCTTTGACGGTGACGTCATTCAAGATATTTAAGACATATGTTCACGTAGAAATCTATTAATGTTTAAGTTTACAATGACTGATGAACTTACCATGGCAAAAGCCGATGAAGATGCTCAAAGAGTATATACCAAAAAACTTGCTGCTGATAGAGAAAGTCAGAAAAGAAAGCGTGCCGAGGAATCAAAAGAACAGCAAGGAAACAGGCTTGAGGCTAAAGAACGCAAAACCGCGCAGTTAGATGAAGATCCACCTGGACAGCGAGAGTCAAAACATATCAAAACTGAAAATGATAGCGATGATGATTGGGTTTGGGATTTTGACTTGGATAAGGTCATCAATGCCTACCAGATTTTGGTTAAAAAAACAAAGGTTCGGCGATATGTATTTCATAGTGAATCTGAAAAATAAAGAAGAAAAAGAAAACTGAAAAAAGAAAAAATGTAAAAAACTAAACAGACCGGGACACAAATGACGACCGGGACAGAGGGAATATAAATAACAACTGGAACACTCAAAGAGAAATTACAGACTGGGATACCAGGACACAAATGACGACCGGGACACAGGGAATATAAATGACGACCAGGACACAGGTATTTAAGAATATCGTTCAAAGACAAATTTTTAATTGTAAGAAGACCGTTGAAAGAGAAATTTCTAACTGTAAAATGACTGAAGAACCTACAATGGCAACGGTACCACCATCGAAGTAGATAACCAGTGGGTTTACGGCCAACCTACCATCTTCAAAGATACCACGATAGGAAGACTCTACACCGTTCACCCCAATCAACATGAATGCTTCTTTCTATGCCTGCTTTTGGTGAATGTACCCGGTCCGACATCCTTTGAGTATTTGAGAACTGTAAACGGTACTATACATGACACTTACCGTAGGGCATGCCAAGCTCTGAATTTATTGGAGAATGACCAACACTGGGATAACTGCATCAATGACGCGTGCGAAACGTCAACCCCAAGTCAAATTCGTGCACTTGCTCTCCATCAGCTCCTACAGAGTTATGGGAAAAATATAAGTCAAAAATGTCCGAAGATATACTCCATCGAAAACAGTTAGAGACGTCAGATATGACTTTTGATTTTACATCAGAAATTTAAAACTACACTTTAGTTATTATAGAAGATTTGTGCGTACGTATGGCAAACAAACCTCTTCAGGATTTGGGAATGCCTTCACCTAACCGTATCGCTGCTCTTTCGACATGTGTAGAATTAGATCGTGAACAAAGTTACAGTACGATTGATCTATTGTCGTATGTAAAAAATAACATTTCCAAGTTAACGTCGGAACAAAAAGACATTTATGATACGATAGACTCAATTTCAGGATGTATACAACTACCTGCTGATTTCTGTAATTTAGTGACGTCCAAAAATGAATTGATTGAAAAAGTATTTCCGAATATTCTAAAAAATTAAAAAAATAATAAATGGCTAAGTGAAAGAGCGATTCCCGCACCCAAAAATATAGACGTCCACGAAATCAACAATATTGTTTTGACCAAGATTCGAGACCAGGCAGTCCTTTGCAAGTCAGTCGACACAGTTTTGGAACCAAATGAAGCGGTTAATTATCCATCTGAATTTTTAAATTCCATAGATCTTTCAGGGTTTCCACCACACGTGCTACAACTAAAAATTGGCGTACCAATAATACTTTTAAGAAATATCAACCCACCAAAGCTTTGCAATGGCACGCGACTTGCCGTAAAAAAAAAAAACAATGGAAAACCTAATAGAGGCCACAATCTTGACAGGGCCTTTTGAGGGTGAGGCTGTTCTTATTCCTCGCATTCCCATGATTCCAACGGATCTGCCTTTTCAATTTAAAAGATTGCAATTCCCAATTCGATTAGCATTTGCAATCACCATTAACAAAGCTCAAGGTCAATCATTAGAAAAATGTGGTATAGATCTTAATACTGATTGTTTTTCCCATGGACAATTGTACGTTGCATGTTCGAGGGTCGGTAAACCTGACCATTTATTTATATGCAGCGACAATCGGACAGCGAAGAATGTTGTATATTCGCAAGTTTTACGCAGTTAATTTGTATTGTATCTATCTATCTATCTATCTATATAAAAACGAGTTGTGTGTATGCATGTTTGTTTGTTTGTAAAAAGAGCGTTTGCATATGACGTCATTATTAGTGCATACGGCTTTGTATATGCACAGACAATGGGAAAGCCAAGAATGTTGTATATTCGCAATTTTTACGTAGTTTAACTCCTGCAGACGAAATGAATGCTAGCCTGAAAAATTCTAATTTATGGGCACACGTAAAAATATTAAAATTAACTACAAATATGCGTGTCCGATTGCAAAACGATGACTCTGGTCAAACATTTTTAGATCAATTGCTGGCAATTGGAAACGGAAAGCTCCCAGTAGTGGGAAAGCCAAAAATGTTGTATATTCGCAATTTTTACGTAGTTTGAAACACATATATAAATCTATCTATATTCACAGGTGGGACATAGGGACACAACTACAATGGCGCGTAACTAATATGGCGCGTAACGACTTACGCGCGCGGGGGGGCTTGGGAGGGGCGCGAAGCGCCCCCACCAACTAGTATATATATATATATATATATATATATATATATATATATATATATATATATATATATATATATATATATATATATATATATATATATATATATATATATATATATATATATATATATATATATATATATATATATATATATATATATATATATATATATATATATATATATACATATATATATATGATATCTCAAATGTCTAATTATGACTGGTTCTGTGTTAATAACTACTGGTTTTTCAAAATATTTCGTAAGAAATGTAGACTGAAAAGATACTCAATTAAAATCAATGGTAGTTCAATAAATGATAATCTCGATAAGCCCTCAAACATAATTTACCTTCCATACATTTCAAAAATCACTACGAATCTTAAAAAATTATACACACAAAATAATTCATATGTTGCATTTAACAACAATTTCAAAATGATAAATCTCCTAAATTCTGGTAAAAATAAAACTCTTGTTACTCGCCAAAGAGGTATCTATCAACTACGATACGAATGTGGCAAATACTATGTAAGTAGAACTCACCAGAATTTAATGAAGCACCTACAACAGCATAAAGATGATATCACCATGACTTTAAATTCTTATATTGGTGCTGTTTTGTTTGATTCTGCTTTTAGCAGCCATGTATTTGAAAATCCTAGCAACAAAATACTTATGGAAGAATCTTCCTTATTAGCAATGTAATAAAAACGTGAGAATACAAAAGTTCTTTACGTAAGCTAATTTATAAGTTACTAATATCTTTTACTAATAAAAAGATTCGTAAAAAATTAAAAGTTCTAGTTGCCTTTTTAATTAACCGAAAATCGGAGGGCAACTAGGCTTCCTCCCCCGCTCTTTTTTCTCAAAATCATTCGTTCAAAATTAAGAGAAAGCCATTTAGCCCAAAAAAAATATATATATACGAAGTATATATACGAAGTAATTTCTGTTTGTTTTAAGTTTTAATGTCGCTCCTTACTTTCAGTTAAAAAAAACTTGTTTTTTTTTTTAATTTAATTTCTGAACGTTTTTGAATCAATGCATGTTTTGATTTTGACGTAACTTATAAATTAGCTTACGTAAAGAACTTTTGTATTCTCATGTTTTTATTACATATATGAGGGGGTTCGCTCCCTCGTCAGTACCTCGCTCTTTACACTAAAGCTTAAATTTTGTCCCAATTCATTAAGAATGACCCCTTAATCACAAAAGCCACAGAGTAAATAGTTGAAATTAGGGGGTGTTTTCCCCTTTTTTCTAAAATAACGCAAATTTTCTCAGGCTCGTAACTTTTGATTGGTAAGATTAAACTTGGTGAAACTTATATATTTAAAATCAACATTAAAATGCGATTCTTTTGATGTAGCTATTGGTATAAAAAATTCTATTTTTTAGAGTTTTGGTTACTATTGAGCCGGGTCGCTCCTTACTACAGTTCGTTACCACGAACTGATTGATAACCTAGGCATTAATTGGGTAGTTCGACAAGCAACTGAACTCAGACTTAAGATTAATAATACAATTTCCTTAAATAGGGACTTGGGAGAACATTCACTAAACGTTCTTTACACGAATTTCATTAAAATCGATCTTACAAAATATTTTGAAAAATCAGTAGATATTAACACAGGACCAGTCACAATTAGACCTTTGAGATATCATATAATATATATATATATATATATATATATATACTAGCTGTTGGGGTGGCGCTTCGCGCCACCCCAACACCCAGTTGGTGGGGGCGCTTCGCGCCCCCCCCAAGCCCCCCCGCGCGCGTAAGTCGTTACGCGCCATAATAGTTACGCGCCATTGTAGTTGTGTCCCTATGTCCCACCTGTGAATATAGATAGATATATATATATGGTTTTAACTACGTAAAACTTGCGAATATACAACATTCTTTGCTGTCCCATTGTCTTTGCATATAAATAGATTGTCAGGTTTACCGACTCTTGAACATGCAACATATAATGGTCCATGGGAAAACAATCTGTATTCAGATCTATACCTCATGATTCTAATGATTGCCCTTGAGCTTTGTTGATGGTGATTGCTAATCGACCATTCCCTGTCCCGGTGTCCCGGTCGTCATTTACATCCCCCTGTTTCCCCCGGTGTCCCCGTTGTAGTTGTGTCCCTGCGTCCCGGTCGTCATTTATATTCCCTGTGTCCCGGGTCCCGGTCGTCATTTGTATCCCGGTGTCCCGGTCTGTATATACATTCGTTTTTTAGTTTTGTTTTTCTCCTTTATTTTTTTCCTTTTTTTTTCTTTTTTAGCTTATTTAGATTTTTAGATTTTTTAGTTTTTTTATTAGTTTTTAGTTTTTTTTTTCTTTTTAGTTTTTTTGTCCCGGTCGTCATTTATATCCCCCTGTTTCCCCCGGTGTCCCCGTTGTAGTTGTGTCCCTGTGTCCCGGTCGTCATTTATATTCCCTGTGTCCCGGTCGTCATTTGTATCCCGGTGTACCGGAGTTGTGTCCCTGTGTCCCGGTCGTCATTTATATTCCCTGTGTCCCGGGTCCCGGTCGTCATTTGTATCCCGGTGTCCCGGTCTGTATATACATTCGTTTTTTAGTTTTGTTTTTCTCCTTTATTTTTTTCCTTTTTTTTTCTTTTTTAGCTTATTTAGATTTTTAGATTTTTTAGTTTTTTTATTAGTTTTTAGTTTTTTTTTCTTTTTAGCTTTTTTGTCCCGGTCGTCATTTATATCCCCCTGTTTCCCCCGGGTCGTCATTTATACTCCCTGTGTCCCGGTGCTTTGTTGATTGCTAATCGAACATTCCTTTTGTCCTGGTCGCTTTCTCTTTGAGTGTCGTCATTTATTTTTTTCTTTTTTAGTTCTTTTAGTTTTTACCTTTTTTAGTTTTTTTTAGTTTTTAGTTTTTTTAGTTTTTTACCTTTTTTTAGTTTTTTTAGTTTTTTTTAGTTTTTTAGCTTTTTTATTTTTTTTATTAGTTTTTAGTTTTTTTGTAGTTTTTGCCTTTTTTTTAGTTTTTTTAGTTTTTTAGCTTTTTTATTAGTTTTTAGTTTTTTTTGTAGTTTTTGCCTTTTTTTAGTTTTTTTAGTTTTTTAGCTTTTTTATTTTTTTTATTAGTTTTTAGTTTTTTTTGTAGTTTTTGCCTTTTTTTTCTCTTTGAGTGTCGTCATTTATTAGTTTTTTCCTTTTTTTTTTAGTTTTTTATTGGTTTTTACCTTTATTTTAGCTTATTTTTCAGTTTTTTCCTTTTTTTTAGTTTTTTTTATTTTTTATTTTTTTTAGTTTTTTACCTTTTTTTAGTTTTTTTAGTTTTTTAGCTTTTTTACTTTTTTTATTAGTTTTTAGTTTTTTTTGTAGTTTTTGCCTTTTTTTAGTTTTTTCAGTTTTTTTTTTAGTTTTTTATTGGTTTTTACCTTTATAGTTTTTTTAGTTTTTTAGCTTTTTTATTTTTTTTATTAGTTTTTAGTTTTTTTTGTAGTTTTTGCCTTTTTTTAGTTTTTTCAGTTTTGACGTCACCTGATCCAGTTTTTTCAGGTGACGTCACCTGACACATCCATCCATCCATCCACAGACAACTTATTTTTATATATATAGATATATATATATATATATATATATATATATATATAATTGCAATAAAGGTAGAATATTCCAAAATTTTTTAGTTTCTTACATTTTTCTTGTTGCATGATCTTATTCTTTGATAAATTCTAGTTTAGGGCCTTCTTGCTTTCTTGGAAAGTAGTTAGATGAATAAAAGTTTCAGGAACTGCCAAGTCACTATTTTGACCCTTTTCAGCTAACCTTTTTAACTTTTCAACTAACTGACCCTTCACAACTAAATACAGAAAGATTTTAAAGGTGAAATAATAACACTAAGTTTTCCAGCTTTGGAGGATACCCTTCCGTCATTAGGTGCCTCTTTCACCCTGAAATAGCTTATTGATGTATCCACAAACTATTTTTCATAAATTTTTTCTCTCAATCAACTGTACAATATATATTTTCCTCTACCCATTTGCAGCTGGGTCGACTATGGCTGGGCTTACAGAGACAAGTCACTGACCCCGTCCCTACCGAAATAATTTGGCACACCAGAAATCGAACCCTCGCCCTTCCGACATAGGATTCCTAATCCAGCGTACCATCCTTTTCGCTTTCCTTCTACATACGTCGTTTTTACTCCCTCATTCATTTACGTTCCCTCACCCCCGTTAAATACCTTATAAAAACAAGGCTTTTTTGTCAAATTCCTTTGATACCAAAAACAGGAAAGAGATAACATTTTGAAAAATAAGAGAAATAAATCTTCCTTATATATTCCTCTAGGAATCCATGTGAGATGGCAGCGGCAGCGCTGCTGAACTTCTAAATCAGGAAAAT
Organism: Artemia franciscana; assembly: GCF_032884065.1. Lineage (NCBI taxonomy): Eukaryota > Metazoa > Arthropoda > Branchiopoda > Anostraca > Artemiidae > Artemia > Artemia franciscana. The sequence continues at coordinate 3,842,727 of NC_088880.1, read as the reverse complement.
ATAGGTTGTAGCACAGTATAAGCACATGCTTGATTAAAGTTTAAAAATTCGGTGTAAGTAGAAAAATCTTGGGTAAAATTCTAGTTAATTAACTTCTTGTTATCTCAGAAAGGGTTTAGGATTGGAAAATGAAACTTTCAGGGATGGGTCTACTGGCTAAAGTATGTCCCAGGAAGGTATTTTAAAGTACCCACCTCCACTCCTTCTCCCTCTGAAGGGCCCTGAAATTTGCCTACATGACAGGTCTATAGGCTACCTATTGAAATTTTGACAAAACAATATTTGGTAAAATTCTAGTTAATTGACTTCTTGCTATTTCAGAAAGGGTTTAGGTTAGGAAAATGAAACTTTCAGGGATGACTCTACAGACTAAAGTATGTCCTGGGAAGGTATTTTGGAGCAACTACCTCCACTCCTTCTCCCTCTAGAGGGCCCTGACCTTTGATGACCTTTAAAAATGTGTTTGTTATAAAAGTGAATCCTTGCAAAATAGATCTTCTGCTTAATTGAAGTACAACAAATTTGTTTTCAGCTTCATAACTTTGCTCAATTCCATTTTATAATATTTTAAAGATATGCAAATACATTTCCTAAATTTTGAAAAAAAAAACATTGATATGGCTCAAAATTCTACTCAAATAACAGGAATTGCATGTTCAGAACTAAAGGCAGAGAAAAAACAACTAGTAATTGAAAATTAAGGTAAAATGTTGTTTTGTCAAAATTTCAATAGGTATAGACCTGTCATGTAGGCAAATTTCAGGGCCCTCTGGAGGGAGAAGGAGTGGAGGTGGGTACTTTAAAATACCTTCCTGGAACATACTTTAGCCTGTAGACCCATCCCTGAAAGTTTCATTTTCCTAACCTAAACCCTTTCTGAGATAGCAAGAAGTCAATTAATTAGAATTTTACCCAACATTTTACCTTAATTTTCAGTTACTAGTTGTTTTTTCTCTGCCTTTAGTTCTGAAAATGCAATTTCTGTTATTTGAGTAGAATTTTGAGCCATATCAATGTTTTTTTTTAAAACCTTATAAAATGGAATTGAGCAAAGCTATGAAGCTGAAAACAATTTTGTTGTAGATAACTTCAAAGAACACACTGCCTTTCCATGACAAAAGTAAAACAGTTCAAAATAGGGATGAAACCTTTTTATTGATATTGAACAGATATAAAATTTAACTGGATATTTTGACCACATATAAGTGTTCATCATCAGCTGTAAAACTAAAAGACATGACTAAAACCAAATTATGTATCTTCCAAAGATACATAAGCCAAATCTGCCATTACAACCAATTGTTGCAAGCATAAAGTCACCAGCAAGTGCTCTGAGTAAGTGGTTAGTGTCATTATGTAAACCACTCATGTCTATAGAAATTTCTTACATTAAGAACTCATCAGAACTTGTAAAAAAACTAATAGAAGTGGAGATATCTTCAAATTCTATAATTTCAAGTTTTGACACAGTGTCAATGTATACAAGTATTGATATAATAGCTGCAGAAATTCTTCTTGAAAGAAAGATACTAAGAAATTTGGACTTAATTAGTGGTGAAACAGTTTTGGAAGTTGGTATAATTATGAATTTAGTTAGGTTGTGCAACACATTCTCTTATTTTTTTCAATTCAGAGGAGGTTTTTTCAAACAAGTAAATGGTTTACCCATGGGGGCCCCTTAAGTCCTTTATTAGCAAATTTATTAGCTTTAGATTCATATATTTTAAAACATACATTTTTGGGGAGATATATGGATGACATAATTTCAGTATGCAATTATGGGGAGGAGGAGTTAAAAGGATTTTTAGGACATCTTAGTTTTTGGGGAGGTGATTTAAAATTTACAATAGAATTAGAAGAGTATAATAAACTTCCTTTTCTGGATGTTCTTCTTTTAAAAAATGAAAATAGTCTGGATTTTAAGATTTACAGAAAACCTACTAACAATAACAGATTTTTGTTTTTTCCTCTGGTCATGCTCGCCAAGTAAAAATTGGTTTAATCATATCCTTAACTGTCCACATTTTTAGAATTTGCTCTCCAAAATTCATCAAGGAGGAATTATTGTTGTTAAAAGATATTTTAATAAGTAACCATTATCCGGGTTGGTTAATTGACCAGACATTTTTGAAAAGAAGAAAAAATTTCTAGAATTTTCTGACAATATTCTGGAAAAAACAGAAAAGAAAGATATTTTTTGTTCTCTACCATATGTTCCAGAGTTGAGTGAAAAGCTTAAAAGAATTTTACAAAATAATGGCTTAAAGGTAGCTTTAAGAGGTAGTAATACTTTGGCTAGTTTTTTTAAATTCTGGAAAGGATTGAACTTCCATAGACAAACAAAGTGGGGTTTATAAAATCCCATGTACTTGTGGAAGCTCTTATGTGGGACATACTAACCAGAATTTAAAAATGAGATTGCTACAACATCAAAATTCTATTTCATTGTCTTTAAAGCAAAATACCAAACCTGAAGATTTCATGTCATCCCTCTTGGAACATATCTATAATTTTCCAAATCATTTTATTTTGTTTGAAAATGTTTCTTTGATTTCTAGGGACCAATGTTTAAAGGAACAATAGAGATTAAAAAAAAATTATTTGAGAATAATTCCATAAACAGAGATATGGGTGAATTTGGATTGAATTAAATTTATGATAATTTACTGAGTTCAAATAAAGTAAATATCATCTAACCTAAAAGCTATGGCCTCTGTCCACGTAATATTTATTATTTTCATTAATCTTAACAGTAAAATTTATGTATGAAAATGAATTTGACATGATTTGTAACAAGAGCCATCCATTCCTGGATGAGCCACAAATGAATGATTTTTTCTCACTAGACAGTTTCTGTTTATAATCATGTTTTTAAACTGTTGGTTACTATGAACTGTTTTACCTTTTTAGGCTCCATTAAGGGGTCAAAAGACAATTTTCCCCAGAAATGATAATAGGATTAAAAAAAAGAGGATAAAAAGGCAGTTAGTGATGTGTTCACTTTTATCCTAGCTAGATTATTGTTGTGAACAACAAATTTATCACATTTTTTCTCACTAGAAAGTTTTTATAAAAACATGTTTTTAAACTGTTGTTACTATGGACTGTTTTACCTTTTAGAGCTCCTTTAAGGGATCAAATGTAATTTTCCCTAATTATGTTTTCAACTACTAATTCACCATAAAATTAGTAGGCTTATTATTAGATTCCTTATTTTGTGCTCTTTCTAAATAGCTTATCATGGTTGCTTTTCCAATAATGGAACTTGCCCCTCCTGACAGTCCTATATAGTTCTAGAGACTAAATAATATATGTCTCTGTTAATTAAAATTCAAGATGCTTTATAGGCTAATGCTAGTAGTAAATAGTTTCAAATACTCTGTGTGGCTCTGTTGTTTAGATGGCAATCATTTTTATACTTTACACAAACAAAAAGTGGGTTGTCATTTTGTTTACAGCCATACCTTCCAATTAGAAGAGTGCTGGATAGATACAGTTTAAACCCACTTGGTAACAATGATCATAGATAGGTATGATCTGGAGCCAAATGTAGCAGGCTACTATATATGGATATTCACTGTTTCTTGTCTTTTTAACCCAGGCAATTTGAGCCTTTTCTTGATGTCATGACATCCAAATGGACCTTAAATTAGATGTGTTGCCTTTGTAAAATTCAGTTATTTTATTGGACCTTTAACTTTTGCCTTTGCTTGTCTTTTGTCAATGTGAAGGATGTATTGCCAAACCTTTGTTTGTTTTAATTGTTCAAGTGGTGGGACAAAACTTTTTCTTTTGCCTTGGCTTGTCTTTTGTTATTATTAAAGACATGTTTCCAAACCTTTGTTTCTTTTAATTGTTCAGGTGGTGGGACAGAAATTTCATCTTCTTCCAACAATTTATCTAGTCCAGGTTTTTGATTTTAAAAGGTATGGTAGGCATTGATGACCTTATTGATGTCAAAATCCAAAACCAAATAATCATGACTATCATTTTCAATTTGTTTAGTTCCTTTTACCTCAGCTTGGCTTTTGTCATTATGAAATACATATTTCCATGCCTTTGTTTTTTAACAAATGTATGGTAGGAATTGATGAACTTAACCATGTCAAAATCCCAAACCTAATCATAATTGCTACAATTTTAATTTTTACATGTTTTGATTCTTGCTGTCCATGATGATTCATTCGTAACTTATGAAGCTTCTTGGGGTGACTTTATGTTTGTCTTTGATTGGTTGGCTGAGTAAAGAGCTTGCTTTGGGTTTAGTTAATGTATTTGTGTGTCAGAAGCTTGTTGCAGCACCTGCATTGCATACTCTTCACTATGTTTCTTGCCAAGTTCAGCAATACATTTGATGGCCCTCACTTGTGTACCTACAGTCAGCTCTGTATCACTTTCGTAAAAGGGTCCAGCAAGACTGGTTTCAAAGTTCAGGACTGACCTCACAATTGCCTTTCATAGCTTCAGAAAGATTCGACATGACCAGCTAATAGTGGTTCGTTTGAAAATTCCTGGCCTGAAATTTGCTTTGCATAGAGTTAGATCAGAATGCTTGTGCAACCTTAAGAGTTTATCTACTTTGACTCCTGATTGTTTATCACTGTTGCTGATTGGAAGTGAAATGTGGGATTATGTTTAGTTATCTTTCATAGTGTATTGGTACTGTGAATTTTTGTGGCTAATATAGATGGTGGCACATTTAGATATATTAAAAGAGAAACCATCTTCCATCTTTCCATCCCTATATGCAATCAAGGTCAGATTGTACAGATGATTTGTCAGATACACCAAATAGTTTTGAGTTATCAGCAGAAAGGGTTAGGTGGTTGCTGACTTTGGGTATCATCTCATTAATGTAGAAAAGAAAGAGTGTTGGTCCAAGAACAGTTCTCTGGGGAACAGACTTTTCAAATAAGTACATTTGTAATCTATTGTGACACGTTGTACCATCTGAGATCAGCTTGCCAAAAAGTCCAATACCCAATCTACTAACTTTTGATTGATCCCTGCTGCTGTTAATATGGAACAAAGACTATGGTTTGGAACATTGTCAAATGTCTAAGGAAGCCACCAGGATTGCAGAAAATTTGCCAGGTCCCTTCAGATCCTGCTATAGGAATTTTTCAGTGGAATTATACCTTAGATTACCTAAAATCACACTTTCCAGCAATAAGGACAAGTCCTATGAATGCTGGTCACTGATGATGATAATTCAACTTGTTAGGTGCATCCCATATTGTGAGCCAAGGTTCCTTGTACCTGTCTTTGTCAACTGCAAACTTGAAGGCCTCAACACTAGGTGACATAATACAATTCTGGCTAAGGGAGTTCTGTTGACAGACTACATAGTTAGAATAGAATTTGTTTTGCAGCCTGGTCTTAGCACGTTTTCAATAAAGCTTCAAGGGGTGGCCTCTAGTACTTGGTGAACTGACTATCTAGAGCAGGTTGGGGATCACTCTAGCCATGTTCTAACCTGTATGCTATTAGAATATCTGCTTGCCTATGTCTATATGTGAGAGGTGGCAGTTTGATTTTGTGTAATTGGGTAGGATATGTAAGATGTTGAAATCCCTTTATGCATTTAGTTGCATGTCACTGCACTGATTCTAGAATTGATAAATCACTCTTGTTTACTGGATTAGCAAAACGCATCCAAAATTCCAATTTTGGTCAGATTAAACCATTTGAGAGGTTGGTAATTACAGCTAGAAATCTACTGCAGAATGTTGTTTGTATTAAACCAAAAGTTTGGTTAGCATAGGCTACTACAGACTGTGCATGGAAATTAAACCTCGCTTATCATGAACCAAGACTCCCAGATTTTTTTCACCATGACTACCTATGACTGGCTTGGATTCCATAAAATACTGGCACAGAGGGTTATTTGCTCCAAAATGAATGACTGCATTTCCGGATATTTAAATTCAAGCCACCAGGATTTTGCCCACTTGACAATGCATCAAAATCAGCATGGATGACTTTGGCACTTTGAGGGTCATGAACAGGACCGATTATTATGGAATCATCTGCATACAATAAAATTTTATTCTCTATGGTTGAAGGTGCTTTGTTGATGAAAATCTTAAATAAAGTTGGGCCCAAAACTGTTCCTTCGGGTGCTCCACTTGTTACATCTGCTGATTCCAAGAAGCTTTAGAAATCTGATAGGAGTTTAATATGTACAATATAGCCCAAAAATTGAAAATTAGAACAAGATGGACATTCTGATTCTGCTGTTTGTATAGGGCACTACTTAAAAAAAACAACATAAATCTGATATTTTAATATATTTAACAAGACTTCCAATGTTACATTTAGTATACTTTAGTAGTCTTTGTGGGAACTGTGAAATTTAAAAGAATGTAATTTATTTTTTCTTTGAAGGATAGTTGAAATTCAGTTAGAAAAATAATGATCAGTTCAAACTGTATTCAATCTTGATACAGTGACCAGAACAGTGCTGCATTCACCAAATTACAGTGTTGCATTCACTAAATTATGCTACTTTTATAATAAACATCAATTCTATGCGATGTCTAGTTACAATTGATTACTTTATTTCAGGTTCCAAGTAATTTTATCTCAAATTTTAAAAAGAAAGGACAAATTGCCTAATGTGCATACCTTTCCCCAGGGGTAGTGAGGGCATGGAATCCCCAGAGGCATAGCTATTAGATTTTGTGTGTATTTCAAGTAAACTGACTTTTAACATCTCTATCAGTATTAAGGGGAGCATCCAAAATGGCAAGAGCAGGGTGGTTGACCTTTTTTCCTTTTTCAGCATCACTCTTAACATGCCTTTGAAGTTTCAGCTTAATGCCTTTATCCGTCCTTTGATATTGCTGTTGTGTCCTTTTGACAATCCTCCTGCATATAATTTGACATCCCCCTCAAAACTTTCGAAAATTTTGCCTTAATATTCTTAGCCTTTTTGGAGACTCAGGATCAAACATCCCTCTTTTTCACAAAATCAACCTTATATCTTTTTCCTTGGGATCCAAAAAGGGGATTACTTTATTTCAGGTTTCAAGTAATTTTATCTCAAATTTTAAAAAGAAAGGACAAATTGCCTAATGTGCATACCTTTCCCCAGGGGTAGTGAGGGCATGGAATCCCCAGAGGCATAGCTATTAGATTTTGTGTGTATTTCAAGTAAACTGACTTTTAACATCTCTATCAGTATTAAGGGGAGCATCCAAAATGGCAAGAGCAGGGTGGTTGACCTTTTTTCCTTTTTCAGCATCACTCTTAACATGCCTTTGAAGTTTCAGCTTAATGCCTTTATCCGTCCTTTGATATTGCTGTTGTGTCCTTTTGACAATCCCCCTGCATATAATTTGACATCCCCCTCAAAACTTTCGAAAATTTTGCCTTAATATTCTTAGCCTTTTTGGAGACTCAGGATCAAACATCCCTCTTTTTCACAAAATCAACCTTATATCTTTTTCCTTGGGATCCAAAAAGGGGATTACTTTATTTCAGGTTTCAAGTAATTTTATCTCAAATTTTAAAAAGAAAGGACAAATTGCCTAATGTACATACCTTTCCCCAGGGGTAGTGAGGGCATGGAATCCCCAGAGGCATAGCTATTAGATTTTGTGTGTATTTCAAGTAAACTGACTTTTAACATCTCTATCAGTATTAAGGGGACATCCAAAATGGCAAGAGCAGGGTGGTTGACCTTTTTTTCCTTTTTCAGCATCACTCTTAACATGCCTTTGAAGTTTCAGCGTAATGCCTTTATCCGTCCTTTGATATTGCTGTTGTGTCCTTTTGACAATCCTCCTGCATATAATTTGACATCCCCCTCAAAACTTTCGAAAATTTTGCCTTAATATTCTTAGCCTTTTTGGAGACTCAGGATCAAACATCCCTCTTTTTCACAAAATCAACCTTATATCTTTTTCCTTGGGATCCAAAAAGGGGATTACTTTATTTCAGGTTCCAAGTAATTTTAGTGATAATTGGATGATTTAGTAGGGAATCCCATCAAGAAGTTAAAACAAATTAGAAATATGGAGTTGAAATTTAATTTCCAAAAAATGAGGATGCAGTAGAAAATTGTTTTTCTTTCATAATCCAAAATTACTTATTGTAGACAAAGATATGCTTTAAAAAGTCCTATTGACAAACTCTTTTGTTATTTAAGGAAATCCTAACAGGAATCTGTCTTACCTTATGGATTTTTCCTCCGAAGAAACACTAATTTACCACTACTAACATTTGATGGCCCATATTTAGAAATGACATGAGCAAGTATTCAAGAATGTTTTAAAATAGCTCCCAGAATTTCATAGTCTTTCATTATTGAGAGTGGAAGTCTTAACCTATACTCCATCAAGAATAGTGTGTTCACTTTACCTCTACGTAAGTAATGGAATTGTTCAAGAATTTACACCTTTTTGTCTGCATGATTTTTAAGAAATAGGTAATGCATTGAAGACTCTTTACTGCTCTTTACTGTAGACAATGCTTGAGTGTTGCCTCTGATCTTAAAAGGAATCTTTCTTAATTGAAAGGTTTTGTAGTATGAGCAAATTCTATTTAACTATCCATTTCATTTGAAAAATCTAGGACAAGTTTTACTGTACTCTGTGTTGAGAACAAGTAGTCTTGCTTACAGGTCTGCATATAGACAGGTCCACTATTCTTTCCCAACATTTTTGTTGGCCTTACATTTCTCTCTCTGTCCCTGTTCTTCTTCAACAACTTCTAATGTTAAATTTTTCTTGCAGAAGAATAATAGAAGCTCCAAAGATGTCAATCAGTAGTGACTACGAGTATCGAAGAGACAATCATCCATCTCAGTAAGTGCTGGGTTTATCATGTTTCTGTCTGTTTTAATATTCCGTTTGTGAAAATAGGCTGGGGTAGAGTGTTGTAGCATTTGATATCAAATTTGTTTTTCTAATTTAAATAATTGTAAGCATGTATTTTGCATTTAATTTCTTTTTTATCATCACAGATTTATAGGCTTGAATTTTGGGGGCTTTTTATATCTATATATATATATATAAAATCAAATGTATCTGTGTCCTCTATCCATTGCTATGTTGTTCGTCTGATCGCAAATAAGTTTTAAGAAGCTGTTGAGTACACTCTTGCAGAGATTTCATATTAAAATCCCCCCCCCTAGTCCCTCTTAATTTTATTCTGGGTGATTGAAATCAGAGACCCCTCAATATAAATAATTAGGTCCCTTCTGGTCAAATTATTTACATTGTCTGTACACTCAATTAACGACTTAGTTAATTATGAAATCTTCATCTCCCGCACTTCCAAATGAAAAAATTTTTTTTTCTAATAAATTCTCTGAATTTGGTATTAAAAATTGTATGAAATGTTTATAATTTCTTTCTAAATATAAAAGTTCTATTTGCTATTTTACTTTTTGGAAAATTTTCCAGGGAAATTTTCTGGAAGTGAATTTTATGCTTGGGAAATTGTGGGGCGGGGGGATTTTCCTATTAAAATAAATTTGGGTTGCTTATGTTTTTCTGACTCTTCGTATGTGATCAAAAATTAATTAGGTAATTTATATAAATGTAGGCTAAAAGATAGCTTCGTTCAGTCTGGGATTAACTCTGTTGTGGAAAGCATGACGTTTAAAAGAATCTATGTTTGTATGTACTGATTCAGCAAAATATTGTATTTTTCAATTTATGGACTTGATTCCCAAATAAAGGGAACATTTTTCAAATAGCAGAGGAATTTTTCAAGTATATTTTAATTTAAAACACGATCGTTCTTAATTGGCAGAGGGGAATTCTCCATGGGAGGGGGAGATTCATTGAATATCGCTTCTTTTGAGATTGCAGCAATTCGCAACATAAAAACTAGTTAATAGAATAAAGCTATATTATGCATACATAAGCTATACATAAGCATATGCATATGCTTATGTAAGCATAAGCATACATAAGCTATATTATGTATGAACGTGATAACTTCATGAATGTAAACTGCAAACAGGCAAATTGAGCAACTTCCCCTTAGATCCATCCCTTTATACAAAATTGTCATTTGGAACGTTGATCATTAAAGCGGACCTAGTCAAGAACAGATAATTGTTATTTAACCTCAAAATTGACTGAAATTAAGTCTTGTTTGATTTTTGTGACCTATTAACAGCTTTCAGATTAATATGCTTTAAGGACTAGGCCTATGTTGATTTTCTCGTTAAGACTGAATACAGTAAACGAACGCATAGTAAAGGGGATCTGGTTCACTGTTGGATGCGAAGGGAGGTCAATATTTTTGAGTACTTTAGCAAGATCTGTTGTATCCCAGCCATTGTTCTGATCAAAACGTGAACCAATGAGAGTGACGAGCAGGGCTGAGGAGTCGGTTATAAGTTATAACCGACTTGCACTCTGACTCCAGACATTTTCATTATACCGACTCTAACTCCTACTCCATTCGGAAAAATCTACTAGAACTTCTGACTCCTACTTCAAAGCCCTCTTTTAAAGCTTCACTCAGCTAGATTTTATAAGTTATTATCGACTTCAATTCTCGCTCCAGATGTTTTCAATATACATCCAGATGTTTTCATTCAGAGTTCAAGGAGTTAACAACAAAACCAGATTTCATTTCTTTCGGATAACATCCATGCTTACATTTAGACAAATTGTGTAACTAGCTAGTTTAAACCAAGATTGAAATAACGTTTCTCTCCCGCGTGGCTTTGAGCCAATATTGTGATTTTTTCGAATGGTGAAAAAAAAGTCTTATTGCTAATTAACGATACTGGATCAAATCAAGGAGTGATAAAGGTTTTACATTTTGCACTTTGATAAGTTTATAAGGGTGTAAATGGCGGTCCAAACACGAGAGGCCGAGAAAATGCAAAGTGCCCAGTTCTTGCAAGAAATTAATTTTAACCTGGATTTATTACCGGTGCTTTCGCAGAAAGTTAATACGATTCCTGAACTTTCGGATAGCATTGATGCCATACGAGTACAGTTAAGTAACATTATTACGCAGTTATCTAACAATGCTAAGACAAATGATGAAATTAAAAAAGAGCTGGAAAATGTGAAATGTAAGCTAGCAGTCTCTTATGAACGAGCCAACAAGCTCGAAGCAGAGCAGAAAAGAACGAATTTAATCTTCTATAATTACACCCCTCAACAACTCGGAGATTATACTCTGAAGCAAGAAATAACGGGGTTATTAAATCGTACTATGCCGTCTCTCGGAATAAATCGAAGTGATATACGTGACATTTTTAGATTGAAATCAGGGCCGATAGTAGTAAAGCTAAACTCGGTTGAAATCAGAGACTATATTTTAAGAAACAGCTCCGTATTAAGAAGGTTTGGTTTATCGGTGGCTCCGGATTACACAGCTATACAAAGGGAGGCCCGTAAACATTTAAAGGAAATGTTGACTACTGTGCAAAATGATGGCCGTGATGCAAAATTACGAGGTGACAAACTATTCGTCGAAGGCCGAATATTCAGGTATGATGGAAATTCAATAGTCGAGATTAAGCGTAATTTGAAACCAGTACAAAATTCTGGTCCACCCTTTAGTGCTAGGCTCCCAGATGATCCTAATAATATTCCGATGAGGCTAGTTAGTGATGCCAGTGATAGTGATACTGAGACATTAGTGCCATCGACCAGCACTCCTCAGGCAGTATCGACAGCTAAAAGACCTGCTAGTGCTATTGTCAGCCCAAATGACTTGTTTCGACCAGGTACTCGTAATGTAGCACCCAAAGGAAACCATTCGCCAAGAAAGAAGTTTAATGAAAGACATCGTGGTGGTTTTTCACGTGATTTTTATGACAATAAACACCGAAGTGAGTTAGCGGATATAAATAACCGCACTCGTGAGTATTATCATGTTGCCTTTCCCCCGACTAAGACTAGTAACGAGCAATCTCAACCAATGGCTAGTGATGTTAACGTGCTAACAGAAGGCGTAGAAACATAGGATATAGAGGGCCATATACTGAGTCTAGTGTCATGGAACATACAAGGATTACGTGATAAGTTGACCTATTTATATGACGATTTATTTTCGTTTGATGTGATTTCGCTTATTGAAACATGGAACGATTGTTCTCCTATATCACCTCTCCCCGGGTATTTCGTTGAACAGACCGTGCGTAATGTAGCAAGAAATAATAGACATTATGGTGGCATTTTGGTTTTGGTTAAAGCATCTGCTGCTATTGACGGCTATGAGAGAATTACTAGTAGATCTGAAAACTTGCTTTGGCTGTCTATTTATTTGAAATGTGGGAAGAAATTAATTTTGGGTGTAGTGTATATACCTCCACAGAATAGTTCGTACAATCGAGAAAATACTTGGGAAATTTTAGGAGAAGAATTTTCGTTAATACAAGAAATTTATCAAACAGTTCGTGGTAACGAACTGTAGTAAGGAGCGACCCGGCTCAATAGTAACCAAAACTCTAAAAAATTGAATTTTGATATCAATAGCTACATCAAAAAAATCGCATTTTAATGCTGATTTTAAATTTATAAGTTTCATCAAGTTTAGTCTCACCCATCAAAAGTTACGAGACTTAGAAAATTTGTCTTATTTTAGAAAATAGGGGGAAACACCCCCTAAAAGTCATAGAATCTTAACGAAAATCACACCATCAGATTCAGCGAATCAGAGAACCCTACTGTAGAAGTTTCAAGCTCCTATCTACAAAAATGTGGAATTTTGTATTTTTTGCCAGAAGACAAATCACGGGTGCGTGTTTATTTGTTTGTTTGTTTGTTTGTTTGTTTTTTTGTTTTTTTCCCCAGGGGTCATCGTATCGACCAAGTGGTCCTAGAATGTCGCAAGAGGGCTCATTCTAACGGAAATGAAAAGTTATAGTGCCCTTTTTAAGTGACCAAAAAAATTGGAGGGCATCTAGGCCCCCTCCCACGCTCATTTTTTTCCCAAAGTCAACGGATCAAAATTTTGAGATAGCCATTTTGTTCAGCATAGTCGAAAACCATAATAACTATGTATTTGGGGATGATTTACTCCCCCACAATCCCTGGGGGAGGGGCTGCAAGTTACAAACTTTGACCAGTGTTTACATATAGTAATGGTTATTGGGAAGTGTACAGACGTTTTCAGGGGGATTTTATTTTGTTTGGGGGGTGGGTTTGAGGGGAGGGGCTATGTTGGAGGATCTTTCCTTGGAGGAATCTGTCATGGGGGAAGAAAAATTCAAGGGAAAGGGCGCATGATTTTCTAGCATTACTATAAGAAAACAATAAAAAATAAACATGAAAACGTTTTTTCAAATGAAAGGAAGGAGTAGCATTGAAACTTAAAACGAACAGAAATTATGACGCATATGAGGGGTTCTAAAAATACTTTAGCATAAAGAGCGAGGTATTTAGGAGGAGATAAATACCTCGCTCTTTATGCTAAAGTATGTATAGTAATTTCAACTATTTATTCTACGGCCTTTCTGATTCAGGGGTCATTCTTAAAGAATTGGGACAAAACTTAAGATCTAGTGTAAAGAGCGAGGTATTAACGAGGATACAAACCCCCTTGTATACATAATAAAAATATAAGATTATGAAAGTTTGTTACGTAAGTTGCTAATTTATAAGTTACGTATATTTTTTACTAATAAAAACGTTCGTTAAAAATTAAAAGTTCTAGTTGCCTTTTTAAGCAACCGAAAAATTGGTGAGCAACTAGGCCTCTTTCTCCACCCCTTATTTCTCAAAATCGTCTGATCAAAACTAAGAGAAAGCCATTTAGCCAAAAAAAGAATTAATATACAAATTTCATTTTAATAATTTATGTGCGGAGAGCCAAAACCAAACATGCATTAATTCAAAAACGTTCAGAATTTAAATAAAAAAAAACTAATTTTTTTAGCTGAAAGTAAAGAGCGACGTTAAAACTTAAAACGAACAGAAATTACTCCGTATATAAAATGGATTGTCTCCTCCGCAATCCCTCGCTCTTTACGCTAAAGTTTGACTCTTTGCAACAATTCTACTTTTTAAAACAATTAAAAGCTTTAGCGTAAAGAGCGAGGGATTGCGGAGGGGACAATCCATTTTATATACGGAGTAATTTCTGTTCGTTTTAAGTTTTAACGTCGCTCCTTACTTTCAGCTAAAATAATTAGTTTTTTTTATTTAATTAAGATCTGGATTGTGTGTTAATGGGGGATTTCAATGCTTATACCGGCCTAGAGGCTGAGATCCCAGATGTGTTGATCCCAGATTTAGGTGATTTTGTCCCAATTTGTTGTAGAATACCACGAAGCAACAAGGATGAAAAAAGAAAAATAAATGCATGGGGAAGAAAGCTCCTGGCGTTTTGTGGGGAACATGGTCTGATGATTGCGAATGGTAGGTTTGGGAATGATAAGGGCAGGGGCGAGTTCACTTGCCTTTCGGGTCCAACTCCAAGTGTTGTAGATTATGTGCTAATTAGTACGCAATTTTGTACCTGAATCAATAAATATGGGAGTATTAGGTTTAGTTGGATCTGATCATAGAGCTATTATGCTTGAGGTAAAGATTGGGCAGTTTTTGAACCACGGTTCACGAGTAAGAAATTTCTATAATGCGGATTATAGAAAAATAGGTTTAGAAAAGTGAATTAGATATGATTTAACAGATAAAGATACTGAGGCATTTTGAAGGGAGCTCTTGGACTCGCATGTAAAAAATAAGTTGAAAGCGTTAGAAGACAATGAAAAAGATGCACATAGTGTAATTATGCTGTTAAATGAAATAATGGGCAGTTGTGCAGAATCATGTGGCCTGACTAAAAAATTAAAAAAGAATGAGGGATATTTTGACTTGGATTGCAAGTTCATGAAAGAAGAAGCAAAATATTTATTAAATCGTTTGAATGAATTTGATAGCGCGGATGATCAAAGTCTAAAATTGGCTAAATATAAAGATAAAAGAAGAGAATATAAAAGTTTAATAAAAAGAAAAAAAAGAGTACGAGAATAAGAAGAAACTGGCTATTGCTGATGATTTTAGAAATAAAGATTTTAAAAAGTTTTGGGGCTATATAAAGAATGATAGTGGAAGGAGAAATGTTAATACCCAGGCTGTTCCGGAAGCTGATTCATGGCCTGATTACCTAAATAATTTAGAAGGTGTTTGTGCAGATCTTAAGGAGGTAGCGCATACCCCAGAGATGGTTATTTATCCCATGAGAGAACATGATTATGATTTAGTTGGTGATGTGAATGGCCAAGAGATTAAGTCAATATTTAAGAATTTAAAAGGTGGTACTGCTGCGGGTGTTGATGGTATACCAATATTGTTATTTAAGACTTTTCTTTCCATTTTGATGCCGATAATTGTTCTTCTTTGTAATAAGGTGTTAAGGTCAGGGCAATGGCCAAGCGCTTGGAAGACATTGTTTATACCACTTTTTAAGAGAGGAAACCCGAAGGCTCATGAAAATTATCGTTTAATAGCACTTGTCCCTGCTTTAAGTAAGGTTTTGGAGAAAATATTAGATACCAGGCTTTCCAATTGGTTAAATAAAAATAATTTAATACATGAGGAACAAGGAGGTTTCAGGACAGGGTATGGGACGACAGATAGTGTGTTTATTTTAAAGGCATTAATAGATAAATATGGAAAGGGTAAAACTTGTCTTTATGTGGGATTTCTGGATCTCCATAAGGCTTTTGATAGTGTCGTCAGAGAGTTATTGAAGGATACCATGCTAAATATAGGCCTTCCCCATTCATTTGTTAGATTGATAGTGAGCATGTATACTTGTGTGAGTGGAATCATTCAAGTTGGTAATAGGTTTTCGAAGCTTTTTGATATTAAGCGGGGAGTAAAACAGGGCAGCACCCTTTCACCTAAGTTGTTTAATATTTTTATTAATGATGTTGTTCATTTTCTAGAGAATAGATGGGCTCCGAAAGTTAGCCTAGGGACTCAAAAACTATCTCTCTTATTATTTGCAGATGATATTGCTTTGGTGGCTAATGAACCGTAAGATCTACAGACTCTTTTGAATCTCATAGAAGAATATTTGCATATAAAAAAGTTAAGGCTGAATACTGAAAAGAGCGAAGTTGTTATTTTTAAAAAAAGGAAGGTTGGGGACGATGAAAAATATACATTTAAACTTAATAATAAGGAACTGTTTATAAGTAAAAGAATAAAATATTTAGGCTTTATCTTATCGGAAAATGGAAGCCTAAGGAGTCATGTTGATGAAATAATTAAGAGAGGTAGGGTGGCCATGTCAGCTATATTTAGAAACCCGACGATAATGGGGATCAAAAACCTAAAAATGCATAAAAAAATATTTAACACAAAAATTTTACCCGTGATAGAATATGGAGCAGAGATATGGGGTGGAGAAACGGTGCAGCAACTGGAGTCCCTTCAGCTCCAGTATTATAAAAGAGTGTTTGGTCTACATCAGACAACTCATTCACAGATTCTGAAAGGTGATATGGGCCTGTTTTCTTTAAAGCTACGTAGGTATATTTTAATGCTTAGATTCTGGTTGAAGTTAACTAAGAGTAATGAAGATAGACTAGTAAGAGCGGCATATGAAGAGATGTTGAAATGTGGTTTAAAAACCTCGTGGCCATCCCAAATTAAATCACTACTAGAAAAAGTAGGAATGCCTTATTTATGGAATAATGGTCTCTGCTCTCGTGATGTACCAACAAATTTAGAAAGCCAGGTACGATTTATATTAGAGAGTTAGGAAATTCAGCATTGGCAAGGGCTGGTTTTTGATTCTACAACCCTGCAACATTATAATCAGGCAAAACCTAGTTTTGGGGAGGAAGTTTATTTTAAATTTAACTTACCGGCTATGATTCTACGTCGTTGGATTCAGCTTAGGGCAAATTGTCTTCCAATCCAGAACAGGCAAAAAACGTTCGACAAAAATAAAATGATAGTTGGTCCTGATAGGCGGTATGTTTGTCCCCTTTGTAATGATGATGATGAAGACTTGGATCATTTTCTCCGGAAATGCCCGGTGCTCTTGGATTTACGGGAAATTTATTTGCATGGGGTTAATTTGATGCTTCCGGGTATTCTACAAGATAGTAACCCAACCACAATATTTCGAGTGGGAGTATATATAGATAAATCTTTAATAAGAAGAAAAAGTTTTATATGATTAATTTCTTTTGTAGTTAGATTAGGTACTTTTTGCGTTGAATTCTGTTTTTGGTGCGTGTTCGTACTGTTGTTAATTTCCTTGCTTGTTTGTTATTTATTTATATTTTTGTGTATATGGCCCACGGGTTTTTGAAATACACTTATCTATCTATACCGACTCCCAATTCCAACTCCATTCAGCAAAAATTTACTAAAACTTCGACTCCATAACCCTGGTGAAGAAGGGAGCTAAAGCTTCCTGCTGATGCTCAGCTACTTCTGATAGTTTCTTATTTATATTTGGTTAAAACATTTTTGTCATGAATGACTATAATAAACTGTTTCCTATTACATAGGGTCATTTTGAATAATGATAAAGAAGTAAATTATGTGGTGTTTTCAAGATAATTAATTCTGAAAGAAATTGTCAATTTGTTTTTAATAAGATGATAATACAATTCATATCAATGCACTGACCCAAAGGGCAATTGGAGGCACTGAATGACCACTGTGCTTTGTTGATAGAGATGTGTAATACTTGTGTGAATCCACTTTAAACAGGGTGAAACGTACCGGTTTTGAAGCAAAAAGTAGGTGCGGGGTGTTTGAAGATTGGTGGGGACTTTTAGGCTCTCCAAGTCCTATCGATTGAAATTGTTATCTGATTCTAATCCAAACAATGTGCTATACCTACATTTCTGATAAAATTTAGAAGTGGGAAGTACAGAGGGTGTTATAGGGGCCATAAGCCTATCCTATGCAACCAATAGTTTGCATTGAAAAACTTTATGGTGATTCCGATTAAGAAAGATGTGATATGCTGAAATTTCTGCACAACAACTGGCATAGAGAGGGTATTGAAATTCACTGGGCTTATTGTATGCCTGCAATCATATTGAATATAAATTCTAACAGAACATAATGAGGAAATATGTGAAGACTGTGATTAGAATTCAAATAAAGTGCCACACAACTATGTTTCTGATAAAAAGATGGTTATGGGCGTGGTGAGGTCTTGGAGCAGCAGCATGGTCCATATTAGTTTGCCAGTTATCAATCTTTGCACCATTCTGCTTCGAACAAGATCTTACATCAGTGGTATTTCGAAAAATAATTGATGAGGATAGAAACTATTTTGAAAAATAATTGATGATGATAGAACAGGTGGGGGAGGGGTCGTTGGAGAGGCCAAAAACCTACTTTTGTCTTCAGCCATATAGGTTGAAAATCCTTGCACAATTTTGGTTCAAACAAGGTAGAAAACGTAGGAAAGGTAGAAAAAGGTCAGAAACCTTGACCCTTTATTTTCTGTTAAAACAATGTCCCATTGGATTGAAGTTGATGAAAGAAGTTGCAAACTTTTTTTTCTAACCTTTTATAGTGTACCTGAGCACCAACAAAATATGACCTTGGAAAGGCGAAAAACATCAGAAACCTTGGCCCTTTATTTTCGGTTCAAACAATGTCCCATTGGATTGAAGTTGATGAAAGAAGTTGCAAACTTTTTATTCCAACCTTTTATAGTGTACCTGAGCACCAACGAAATATGACCTTAGAAAGGCGATAAACGTCCAAAACCTTGGCCCTTTGTTTTCGGTTCAAACAATGTCCCGTTGGATTGAAGTTGATGAAAGGTTGCAAACTTTTTATTCCAACCTTTTATAGTGTACCTGAGCACCAACGAAATATGACCTTGGAAAAACGAAAAATATGGTTCAAAATTTTGGTTCAAACAAGGTACAGCCTGTGTACCTTTCTGTTAAAATGTTGGCAATGGAATGAGGAAGTAAAAGGACTACAGACCCGCATCGTGCCTTCAATTACACACACTAAGCATTTTTGCGGGATTTTACTTCACACCACCTGTAATCAGGCCTTCCTCTCTGTTAAGAAGCTGAAATTGAATGAAGGAGAGGTACAGCGGGGTAACAGGCCTACTTTGCCCCCTCCCAATATTTGTGTGCACAGAATTAAGAATCGCTTAATTTTTTGCAGCCATCAGATTTTTTTCTGATGTATGCCACAGAAAGGGCAAGTTGTCAGCTCCTCGAAGTTATTGAGATCATGTCAGCTAGTTTCATTCAACTTTATGTATTAAACATCCTGTAAAAGTAGATGACAGCACTTTCGGGCCTTCTTGAAAATACTTCTTTTTCGAAAGTTAAGATTTGTGTATCATTCTAAAGAAATAATTTGGTACTGGAATAAGAAAGTTTTTGCTCACTTAAACCTTTCCAGATTTTTTAGATAGGAAAACTCCTGCCCATATTGTGAAAATTATTTCTTTTTTTTTTATAAATTTTATTGCATGATCAATATTCAAAAAAACTCCACTAATGCTAATGTTTTTGTGCTATTGAATTTTTTTTCGAAACAAGCAAACACGATTATGCGAATTACGATAGAAAAATATATTGGGATGACTGGAACTTCATATCTATTTGGAGGTGGGGGGGTCGAAATTTTGTAGGTTCTTATTAACAATATATTTGAACAAAAGATGTGGAACTTCTATCTATCTTGGGCTGGCATGGAAATACAATTTATTGGTTATTGCTTTTGTAGAATACATTGTTAATTATAATGTTTGTCATATAGTGTATTCTGCTGTTTTATTCTTTTTGATAATTTATATGATTATATATATATATAATATGATTATAGCTTCTTGTGGAAAAGTTGGGTCAGGTGAGTTAATATGCCTCTTTTGTTTTGTTCTTTGCTGTATTTGTGCTGTTCTATGAGTTTCCCTGGTTCAGTTGTGTGCTGTTTTACTCAAAGAGAATGGAAAAATTGAATTTCTGGAAAATTTACAAAATATATAAAAATCGGGTATTTGAAAATTTGATACTAGGAGATAAGGACCAAAGACTGTTAGTATCACTGAAAGCGTAGCGTCTGACAACTTCATTGACAAAAGCAACACTTCATTTTATGTAATTAATTTGCAATAATATAGAAATGAAGCTGAGATTCAGTCATGATTAATCTCCATTTTTTGTTCTCAAGATTTATATTTAGCCAGAACCCAGTCGGTAAAAAGCAAGTTTATGGTAGTGTGGGAAACTGTTTGAAGGTTAAGCTTTAGGGGCTGCTACTGAAGGGGAGCGGGGCAATTTTGAATCTTTTGAAATATATCCTTTTTTGTACTTACATTTTAAAAAACCAAAAAAATCTTTGCCCTACTCCTTCTATATTTTCATTGATTGATACCACTGTAAGTACACTAATTGACTTGAGCTGTTCGAGATACTAACGACCAAAGTCTGCATTATTTATTCTTCTCTATGTTTTAAAGTTCCTAAAAAAACAAGCATGCACCAGTTGGAGATAGGCAAAAACGGAAAGAAATCGCCCTACGCTTGAATTATGGGATGATTTTTTTTTTTAATTTGACACTAGCATTAGTTTCCACTGTTGGAAATTTTCTATATTCTATATTTTAGCCTTCGATTAAGACTGCTATCCATCGTATAATTAAATAAATAAACAAGTTTTTTCGACTGAAAGCAAGGAGCAACATTAAAACTTAAAACGAACATTGTTTCGGGAGTCGTTCTTAAATAATTTGGACGAAATTCAAACCCCCCTCATACACGTAGTAATTTCTGTTCGTTTTAAGTTTTGATGCTGCTCCTTACTTCCAGTTAAAATTTTTTTATTATTATTTGATTATACTATGGATAGCAGTCTTAACCGAAGGCTAAAATGTTTTAGCTTCGAAGGGGAGGTAAAACACTCATAGACTTTGATTATTTAAGCTTCCTAGATGAAAATGTTAGAACAATGAATCCACTTTTAGAGGTTTGACGAGTTCAGGGTGCTAGAGTAGGTTTGGAAAATTATATTCATGAAGAATGAGTACCCAAGACTAGGAGTAAGTGAAGATGATGTTAGGAAGGAGAAAAGAGCGTGTGTAGCTGTGTTGGTACTGGAGAGAGTTGTTAGTAGTGGGCAGTTGCGTCGTTGGGTGGGGGGCTTTTGCCCCTCCCCCATAATTTGGAAAGGAAAACAATATTATATAACCTATGCCTTTTAACTCTCCGGATGTGGACCCTTCATGCACCCCCCCCAGTAAAATACTGGGGCTACGACCCTGGTAGTAAACTAGTAGTTGTATCCTGTGAAATGTTATGCATGACGACTGACCTAGACAATTGAAAATCTAACAACGTAATTTAAAATTAAATAATTTGATACCATTGTATCGGTTTTGATTAAATTGACATATGTGAAGGCTGTATTCAAGGCTGGGTCACCGAGTTGGAACCCCCCCCCCTAAAGTTTTTTCACAACTCTTAAAAACGTAACAAAAATGCATGTTAACATTTTTTGATGCGCTTTTAAATTTTGTTTACTCCCCCTCTCTCCCCTAAAAATCTTTGGTACGCGCTTGTGTACTAGGCACATACGCAGGAATTGTTTTTTTGGGGGGTTGGGGGGGTGTGGTGGGAGATAATAATAAAAAAACAGTGCCTATTTCATAATTTTAATAAAAAAAAAGTCTAGGAGTTTCGAAACAAGATTGTTGCCCCCTCCTTTAGCGTACATGCCTGGGCCGTACTCCATTGCTTTATGCTGGTTTTCATGGGAGATATAAATTTAAAAAAATTAGCTTACTTTGTAGTTTACTTCGTTCTTAATGCTATTTTCTAACAACCCCTTTCTTTGTAACGAGTAGAAGCTACCATTATCTATATATGTTTGCATAAATATTAGCCCTTAAAAATATCCAACCCTACCGTCACGCAATGGGAGCATGGGAAATTTTCTCTTCTCTCCCAAGGATGTATGTTGACAAAATTGTTGGATTATGAGCAAGAAGAAAATGCCGGAATAATTTTATATACAATCGAACTTTATAGGTGAACACTGGTCCAACCTTGAGAATAGAGGGGATTGAGTGTTTCTGGGGAGATGAGGGTTATAAAGGGGGATGGGATAAAATGTCGAAAATCAAAGTCTTTTTCCACTGATATCAAGGGTGGGAGTACCTCCTTTGCGCACGTATGGTTGGTCTAGATTATTATCTTGTGGGTATTTAAAATTCTGTTCACTTTTTAGGTCTAGAGAAGGACAGAAATTATTTGTGAAGAAAATTCCGATGGATATGGAAGAGGTAAATTTTAAATAGTTTTTATTTAATTTTATTTCTGTGTACATTACTTTTTGTTTTAATTTGTATTTACCTTACTTTAATTCACCTTTTATTTTCTGAATTTTTATATAACATTTAGCTAGTCTGATAAGATCGACGATCATATCTTAACAAAACTTATAATCAATGTTTAAACTGCTTCCTATGGTCCCACTAACTGAAGTTTTCCATGCATATTGACTTGTGTTGACAATACATGAATCAGTTATAATAATTTACCGATTAATTCATAAATTTTAATTAGCAACTGTTGTGTTGGATTTGATTGCCCGTTGATTGCCCGTTGTTTTCATGTTGATTGCCCGTTGTTGTGTTGGATTGGTATGGCTTTTCGTTTGGAAGGATTCAGGTTGAGCCACTCATAGGTATATACATACCTGAAAACAGATTTTCTAAGATTTTATTTTGGTTGTTTCAAAATCTGAAGCTTTTAGAGCAGCATTTACGTCAGTGTGGCCTTGTTGAACGGTGAAAACAAATAAGTAAAACGAATCAGTTGAATGTGACACTTCCGTCCGTCAAAATTCAAACTTAAACATTTTTTGATTCTCAAAAATAATTGTACTGTCAAAGGTGCAGCTGATTATTAGGCCATTTAGACCAATATCTAATAAATCAGATCTTGTTTGCTAATTTATCATCCATGTTTCCGTTTTTTTTTAATTTGGCGCTCGCTACTGCCAAAAACTGTATGTTCAAGCAATTATATTTCATTTATACTGTTCTTTGTTCTTTAAATTAAAAATAGTGAGTAGGTGTTGAGAAATATAACTGATATACAAGGAAAGAAAAGAAAAAGAAAGACCTATCTACTAACAGTGATTGTTGTTTTTAGAACAAGTTCAAGTACATGTATGATAAATCCCCTACCGCTCAAGTTGTTTATTCATTGACGTATCATAGAACCAAGTGCTTTCGTTAGTTTCTTTCTGCTTAGCGTGTGACGAGACAAAGAGAAGTGACAGAATACACGGAAAATATATAATTTGGGCTACATATTTGCACATTAGGGGTGGGGGTAAAGTATTAGGACAGTGGGAAGTTAGAAAATAATTCTTACTACATAATATGCAGAATAATTGTACCTAAGACATTAGGCATGCAGACCTGATATACTTTACCCCCCCCCCCTCCCTAAAGTGCAAATATATAGCCCAAATTTGATTCTAAAGAATCACATTTTTATCTCACTTTGATATATTTCATTAGGAGTGAGCGTCAGAGAAACATATTAGAAGAATATTAGGCAGGGGGTATATCATACAAGTGCGCAAGTTCAATATGATAAGCGTTAAACAAAAGGTGAGGTTTCTAAATGGAAAGGCAGTGTTGTGTAGCAAATTATTTAAATTGCTTAAGCAACTATAAGACATTTTGAAGTCAGTACAAAGTGATTTAACAATCCGTTATTTATCACGATTTTGCAGTATAATGCAGTAGCATAGTTTGTGATCCAGAGCTCTGTATCTTTCAGGGGGTGGCACACATCTGCTGCAGCTGGATTGAGGGTATTTCATTGGGTAATAGATGGGGCTGATTACCAATGTTGCGACACACCGGCTTGAAACTATATAGAACAGGTTGATTCTTGTCTATAAACCCAAATGTCTATAACGTTGCACAGTTTGTTTTCTGAAGTTCAAGAATTTTAACAAAATTTTAGTTTTGTTTAAAAAAAAACTCAAAGAAAAGAGTCTTGATAACAGTAGATACATTAAAAGAACCGAATTTTGTTTCTTATTGAAAATGTATAAAATTCGTCATGTTTAATGTCACCCATCAGAAGTTACGAGCCTGAGAAAATTTGCTCAATTTTTTTTAAAAGGGGAAAACGCCCCCAAAATATCATACAATCTTGGTGAAAACCACACTTTCATATTCAGCATGTCTAAGAACTCTACTCCTATATACAGAAATGTAGAATTTTGCATTTTTTTTTCTGCCAGAAGAAAGTAAGTGAATCCTCGTTTATTAGTTTTTTCCCCAGGGGCGATCGTTTCGAAGCAGTAATCCTTGAAGATCGAGAGAGGGCTCGTTTAATCGGAATTTTAAACTTCTGGTACTCTTTTCCAAGTGACAAAAAATATTGGAGGGTAGTTAGCCCCTATCCCACCTCCCCTTTTCCCCAAATTTAACCGGATCAAAATTCTGAAAAAGCCATTTTGTTCAGCATAGTCGATATATCTAATTACTATTTCTTTTAGGATGACTTGACCCCGCAGAGTCAAGTCAAACTTGACCCCGCAAACTTTAAAAAAGAATATTATTCTAATTAAGTGGTCCTTGAATTTAAATAAATGGAACAGAGTCAAAATTTAGCGTAAAGAGCGAGAAATTGAGGAAGGGACATCCGCCTCGTATACGTAATAATTTTTGTTCGTTTTTAATTTTAATGCTGCTCCTTGCTCTCAGTTGAAAAAAACTTTTTTTTATATTATTATTTAATCTGATAAAAGGAAAGAGCAAAGTCAAAACTTAATGCGAAAGGAATTCTGAAAAGCTAGCGCGTTACTGGAAACACAACCGACGCGACGAAACAGGACTAGAAGCGGATAATCCTCAAAGTGGCCTTGGGAAAATCCTCAAAGCGGCCTTGGGAAAATAAGAATTTTGATTGATGTAAAAGAAATACTAAAATCTGCAGGCTCTTCACTCCCGGATCATGGACCATGTGAAGATAAATCGCATTTTACCCCTTTTGATCATAGTTGCAACATAAAAATGTTTCGCTGCATCAAGTTCGTCACTGCTGCTGTCGTTAAATGTGTAGCCTAATTGTTTTATGTATTAGACATATATGCAAAGCTTATTCTAGAGGGATTAAATTTGGAAAGGAGGTGGATAAAAACAAAGCTGCATAAATCGAAAATAAAGCAAGGCATGGGAAATCATGGTATTTCGTGGGTTTAAGGCGGGAAGATGGCCCTTTGTATACATGCCTGAACAGATATTAACGCAGAAAGCGTTTTGGGGGGAGGTAAAATATTAGGGGAATACAAAGTTCTCAAAGGCATAGTTACTGGGCTTTTCAATTATGCTAAACAAAATGGCCATCTCCCAATTTTGATCGGACGTCTTTGAGGAAGAAAGGGGGTGGTAGGGGGGCTAGTTGCCCTCTATTTTTTTTATCACATGAAAACGAAACTAGAACTTTTAATTGGCATTTGAATGAGCCCTTGTCTGTTACTTTAGAACTATTATTTTGTTGCGATCACCCCTGGGGAAAGTAAAAAAGAATATATAAGAGATAAACATGTAATTTTCTTCTGGTAAAAAATACAAATTAATGTTTTTGCTGCTGGGAGTTTGAAACTTCTGCAATAGGGTTCTCGGATACGCTGAATCTGATGCTGTGATTTTCATTAATATTCCTTGACTTTTAGGGTTTTTCCTCCCTCTTTTTTGAAAATCTTGCAAATTTCCCCAGGTTGGTGGCTTTTGTTATGTAACACTAAACTTGATAAACCTTGCTTATTTGGAATCAGCATAATAAGTCGATTCTTTTGATATAGGCATTGATATGAAAATTCCGTTTCTAGAGGTTTGATTACTATTGATCCACGTCGCTCCTTACTTATAGTACGTTACCACGGACTTTTTGATAAAAGCAAGAACGTAGAATTTATTTGGTGATAGGAGTGGGTAGAGTATGGAGGAGGGGGGGGGCTAGTTGCCCTCTCTCTTTTGACTCTTAAAGAGTAAACTAGAAATTTCAATTTCCAATCAATCAAGATATGCCTGGTAAACTCTTAAACACACAAAAAGTTCACGCTAGTGAGGATTTGACAAAAATGCAGATGAAATATTTTGTAGGAGGCGTACATCTCCTCTACCCAGCTTTCGTGGCTGGAGGAGGCATCTTGGACACAAACAAACATTGTAATTAGCTACCACTTCTTGAAAGGTGTATTAGTTTCGTATTTGTTTTTTCTATGGTTTTTGTTTTCAAAAAGGAGATAAGTTCTATTGTGTTTTTGTGCCTATTATATTCTTATGGTGATATATTATAATTGTCATTTATTGTAATTTTCTACCTTTATTTTATTAATGAATAATTATTTTTAGGATGAAATCTGTGATATATTTGGAAGATATGGGACATTGACCAGGGCTTCAATATTGCCTACAAAACCCGAGTTTGACTACAAGGCTGCAATAGTTATTTTTGACTCTCCTCAGTAAGGAATAAGTTTTAATTATTATAAGTTATTTATTTGTCCCAGGGCTATATCCAGGGGCCTCTGGGTTTTTAACCATTTCTCCCCCCCCCCAAAAAAAAAAACCTTGACTTGCAAATAGATCATAAAAATGCAGGTAAAAATCACTAAAGCCCCCACGAACATAAACCCTTTTGGTAACCCCCCATCCCTTGATTCAAACTCTGGATAAAGCGATGATATTTCTATGCGCTTTCAGAATATAGGTCCTTTTCCATTAAAACTGTTTTACTTTTATTTATACCATAAAAAAAGCATTTACTTGATAAAAATACCGAACCTTAAAACTTTATCGTTCCTTTTTATTGGCTTAAATAAAACAGGGAACTCTCCGTAAGGGAGAAAAAACACGTGAGAAATTAAGATTACACACACGATCATCGTCAATTGCATCACTAGATGTAGGCATTCCCCAAACGAGATAAAAAACGAGACAAATCAAAAAGAAACAGAGGAACTTCTTAGAAAAAATCTTGTGACTCAAAACATGAAGCTATTTTTACTGGCTTAAAACTTCATACAGGAGAACCAACCAGGTTTTGAAATGGCGGAATTGTTAATTTTTCTGGAAAGGGATTTCCTTGTCAATCTGATTTATCGCTCAGCACTATTTAAACTAGTGCATTTGTTAACCCATTTCTTGAAAAATGGATCTTTTTCTTCATTGATAAGGGAGTATGTGATTGGCTTGGCCAAATTCAGCCAATGGCATTAAAGTGTACTTTTTTGTATGGAAGCATATGGCATATATTACTTTTTATGGCACTTGGTATTTATCAGGTGACATATAGCGATCGCAAATTCTGTTCGTCTGTCTGTCGGTCTTTCTGTCCCGGTTTTGCTAGTTTAGGCACTTTCAGATGAAATTTGGCAGGCGTATCAGGGACCAGACCAGATTAAATTAGATATAGTCTTTTGACCATCTGGCGAGAGGGGGGAGTAGTGGGACGGTTACTTCGGAAAAATTAGAAAAAATTAGGTATTTTTAAATTGCGAACGGGTAATCGGATCTTAATGAAATTTGATATTTAGAAGAATATCGTGTCTCAGAGCTCTTTCCTAAATCCCGACTGGATTCGGTGACATTGGGGGGAGTTGGAGGGTGGAACCTAAAATCTTGGAAAACGCTTAGAGTGGAGGGATCGGGATGAAACTTGGTGGGAAAAAAAGAACAAGTCCTGGATACGTGATTGACTCAACCAGAACGGATCCGCTCTCTTTGGGGGAGTTGGAGGGAAGGGTAAATTATGAAAAACTAGAAAAATGAGATATTTTTAACTTACGAAAGAGGGATCGGATCTTAGCGAAATTTCATATTTAGAAGGACCTCGTAACTCAGATCTCTTATTTTAAATCCCGACCGGATCCAGTGACATTGGGGGGAGTTGGTAGGGGGGGAACCCGAAATCTTGGAAAACGCTTAGAGTGGAGAAATGTTAATTCGGAAAAATTAGAAATATTGAGGTATTTTAACTTAAGAACGGGTGACCGGATCTTAATGAAATTTGATATTTAGAAGTAACTCATGTCTCAGAGCTCTTATTTTGAATACCGACGAGATCTGGTGACATTGGGGGGAGTGTGAAGGGGAAACTGGAAATCTTGGAAAACGCTTAGAGTGGAGAGATCGGGATGAAACTTGGTGGGTAGACTTAAGCAAATGTCTTAGATATGTGATTGATGTAACCGGACTAGATCCGCTCTCTTTGGGGGAGTTAGGGGGGTCCAGTGCATTGGGGAGTTTGGTGCTTCTGGACGTGCTAGGACGATTAAAATTGGTAGGCGTGTCAGGGAACTGCACAAATTTACTTGATAAATTTTTTTCCCCGATTCGACCATCAGGGGGGCTTAAGGAAGAGGAAAAATTAGATATTTTTAGCTTACGAGTGGGTGAACGGATCTTAATAAATTTTGATATTTAGAAAGACCTCGAGTCTCATAGTTCTTATTTTAAATGCCGGCCGACATTAAGCCTCTAATTTTCCTTTTAAATCAATCCATTGATTCTTAGAATTTTGCTAGAGCTCATGCCAAATGAGCTCTTGGCTCTTTCGACCTCGTCACAAGTGCCGTATGAGCCCTTAGCTCTTGTTCTCTTTATGCAGGCATTTAGCATAAAGTAAATGGCTTGTCACCACAATTTCAAAACTAAATTTCAAACTAAAATAAATGCTTAATGCACGAAAAATAAAAATAAATGAAAAAAGAACGTGAAGGACACGGATTAAATTGGTTTTAATTGGTTACACTAGGAAATAAGTCTAAAAAATTAAATTGATGATCCACTGCTTGAGTAAACAGTGCTTAGATGCAGTTGCGTCGATTGAGGGGGGTTGGGGCTTCCCCCCCTCTAGAAGATCGAAAATATATTTTCGGGGTTATTTTCATAAAAATATACATTTTGTATTCCTCTAAGGATAAAACGATAAATTTGCAGACCCTCTTTGTGTTGTTTACCCCTTGGTTTTTTTTTAGTAATTGTAACTGCTTAGATGGATCAACACTAACCATTTCGACAACCAAAAAGACTTGCATTTCTGATGTTGTTCAGTTCCTATTGTGTTATACTTAACCAGAACTAAAGTGCATCCTTTGATTATCATTCACAATAGTGTGGCTGTGAATTTTACCAAAGAAAACTGGGATGATTTAATTTTTTGTTGGGAGACAATCGTCTCGAGTTGTGGACGCTCAGGCACCAAACAGGACAGGCGTCTTCTAGGGGATTGATCAAACAGGACACGCGTCTGGACAGGCAAAAAATTAGTCATATAGGCCAGTTTCTTTGACTTCCCACTGAAACTGAACCTTTTCGTTGTAACAAGTGGTTGCAGGACAGTGTAGTCTTTGCGGGCTAGCTCATTCGAATGGCTGTTGAATCTGCAGTTAGTTGAGAAGGTAACGTCCAGCTTCTTTTCGCTGTTTACAGGCTGGAAGAAAGGTACTGGCTCTGGGTCTTTAGAGGGTTGAGCTTCATTACATTGCACTTCACTTCATTGAGAGTGAGGCTTGCTAGTTCACAATCGTTGCTAAACATATTCATAATGTTAGGGTCACTTTCGGCACAGCAAAGTCTCCTTCGAGTACAGGAAGTAGTAAGCAGGAAGTTTTAGTAGGAAGGATAGATCGACGACAGATTTGTATACAACCTTGAAGGATCGAATGATATAGTTTATGACAACCAGGAAAACAATACCAGCAATTTTAAGACCTTGCGTTCAAAGCGAAGACACACTGTTCAACGCCAGACAGGAAGTCAGCAACTAAAAGCAATAGGTTAGTTTTCGCACCCATTTCAGTTTCATTAAGTTTCCCATTAAGTTTCCCATTAAGATTCCCATTAAGTTTCAAGAGCAACAAGGTGTTTCATCAAGTTGAATGCTTTTCTATTGTAAGTGACGGCAAGATCTACGAAGGATTTCCCCTTCTCTAGCCAGGATAGAATATCATCATACATCCTGGCGGGATACACTTAGGCGTTGGAGCCACGAAGGCATCCGTATTGATAAGAGTAATTGGGGCTCTATATCGTTCAACAGTAGCCTTGAAATGAATGTCTCTGTAACTTTTGCTATTCACGAGGTTACCAAAATTGGTCTCAAATCATCGCACAATATTTATTCCAAGGATTTGAAAATTTATGGAGAGTCAGGCACAGATTAATGATACTTGCTAGAGAAGTCGCTATGAAGGGAGGAAATCTGCGAAGAAATCTCACATGGATTTCACCAGGGTATGACCAGCTCTTACGTTTTATTTTCAGTAGTTGATTAGAAACTTGATAAGGCTCTACTGGCGGTCGCTCGCTACGCTGTCTAGATTTTTCGAGAACAGTTGCAAGTTCTTTACTCGTAAACCTCGGGCAAGTGATGCATATACCAGTGAAAAAGCTATTCACCCCTGACACTGTCAAATAGTAGTTCTCCCCTTTAAGAATCCATAAGTGAGGGTCTCGGGTTTTGCCGGTCAGCTTTTTTAATGAATCGTGCCATTTCAGTGTGCCAGATTGGCGTGGTTTGCAGCAAATTATTTCTTGGCCTTGCAGCAGAAGGCAACGACTTTGTTGTGCAAACCTTTACCAATGTTCTATAAGAGCCTAGGTTTCAGTTGTTATTCATGAGCGATCAGAGTAGGGCTTGTAAACAGTCTTTGTTGTGAAGTGCTCCGAGTACTTTTTGTTTAAGATCGAGTTGAGAAGTTTGGTTTTTCTGTCCATGGATTGTTCATTTGATTGCTGCTGAGAAATCATGCTGACTTATCCGTTGTTCGAATGACCGAATGTTCGTATCAGTGACAGGTCTTACTACCACAGGAACGCTCTTAGAGGCTGCTGCGGGAGTTTTGCCTGCCAGAACTCAGTATAATGGCTGATTTTTCTAATGATCTCAGGCAGATGGGATTGTGGTACAAGCTCTCAGCATGAGTCAAAACAAGTCTAGTGTACAGCCAGCAACGTGAGTAGCGGTTTTGACAACTTCTTTCAGACCAAGGTTAGAAGTCAAATACTGCTTATTCGTCTGATTGAAATTTCCACGCAAAACAATGGTGGGGCAGCTGAACTTAGTCGGGCAAAATTAGCCCCTTTTGCAAATTCAATAACAGTTCTTTACGGTTTCTTGCGGTTTCTGTATAATATACAGCTGCCAAAATAAGGCAGGAGAAGCGCCGGTGTAGTCCTTTAGGCTTTGTATAAACCCACAGGGACTCAGTGATGGGGTCTTCAAGTTGGGGCAGGAACTTTTGGGTAATGTTGTTTCTACAGAATATTGCTACGCTACCATCAGGATTGAGGCCTCACTATTGCTGTGTGATTATCCTAATTGTAAAACCTGAAATAGCACAGGTTTGTTCAGTCACATTCCAGCTTTCTGTAATGGTGGCAACTGAGATATTATTCTGACGCAAGACTGTTTCCAGTTTATCCATCTTGTTCGAGACTGACCGGACGCTGCTGATTAATAATTTTGGCATAACTCTGGATCGAGGAAGGTTCTGGTTGCAGTAAAGGAGGTGGAAGGTGCGAAAAAAAATGGTTAGTGCAAGGGACTTGTTTTTTTCAACAAAGAGCAAAAAATCATTTCAATCATGATTTCGGCTCTTCGGAGAAAGAATGCTTAAAAAGTTTTTGCAATTATCTGAAAATAAAGAAGTCCTCCCTTCGGTAATTCTTGGACCGGGCGTCGTTAATTTTTCGTCAAGAAATTTAACAGAACAAGAACATTTAGTGGTGGAGAAACGTCGAAAAATACTTTGAGACCTAGTCAGGTCCCCATAGAAGAAATCCCTTCATCCATGGAAACATCTTTACGCAGAAACGGAAGACAATTAAAAGATGTTAGCTTATTTAAAAAAGAAAGAAAAAAAAACAAAAAAAAACATTGTTTTCACTGTGTGATAAAATAATTTATCCCTATTTGAGCTTTTATTCGTACATCTCCCTAGTATGTTCTAAAATCGTCGGCTTATTTGCAAAAGTTTCAGGCTACTGCAATATCATAGAAAGATGTTTAATGACTCATTATAAAGCTACGCGATGCTTTGTAAATTTCTCTTGATAACTTCATCTTAAAGTATCAGATGACACCAAAAATAGCATATTTTTTTTT